>NW_026745136.1:0-2694 GCF_022355385.1 Mustela nigripes
GAGGTTTCTCAGTTTTATTGTTTTTGTTTTCCAAAAAACTATGCCTTCCTTTTTTGTTCTGTTCTGTGTTTGTTTTTTTTTCATTTGTTTTTATATCACTTATTACTGCTCTAATCTTTGCTATTTCCTTCCTTCTCCTGTATTTAGGCTTTAGTCATCAACCTTCTCTAGCTCCTTTAGGTGTAACGTTGGAGTGTTTCTTTCAGATTTTTCTTGCTTCTTGAGGTCTTCCTGTATGCTGTGTATTTTTGTCTTAGGACCACCATTGCTGCAGAAAAATTAGGGCAAAGTGAAAAAGGTTTCATGCTTGTGTGTGTGTGTGTGTGTGTGTGTGTGTATGTGTGTGTGTTTATGCCTGTGTGTGTGTCATGTCCAGACTACACATCACACCTGGTGGGGGCTCCATTGCTTTCCCATGTTGTCTCTAACATTGATGCTCTGAGCATTGTTTCAGACAGTCATGTCCCAACAAAGATGTTTTCTTCTTTTGCTTTCGATTGTTGATGCCTCTGGTGGCCTCACATCCAGCATGCACTTCATGCTGCTTCTAGCGAGTTTGCACGTTGAGCAGGGTGGACCTCTGCTGCACAGTGAGAGCAGCTGGGAGTTCTGTAAAGGCTCACTTGATGAGCACTAGTTTATCTGTGATTCATGGGTATTTATGGACAAGAATAAACAACGTTAGTGATTCAGTTTTTTCTGCATTTTGGTATAATTGTTTTCCCATTAGAACGCATTTTCAAAGCCAGAGAATGAAGAGTTAAGCACAGAATCATGTGTGCAGAGAAGGTCCCGGAGGAAAAGTGTTCTCTGGAGATGAGTCACTAGATCCCTACAGGAAACCTGCCCATAACCTTCATCTGCATCTGCTCCTGGGCTTAAAGACAGAACTGGTGAGTGGTGTGCACCCCCTGCTGGTCTGATACCCTTGTAGTCTGAGGTTTGTGTCTGTGCTCACACTGATGTCCCTGCACTGTGTCTATCGCACAGTAATACAGGGCCGTGTCCTCGGCTCTCAGGCTGTTCATCTGCAGATACAGCGTGTTCTTGCCGTTGTCTCTGGAGATGGTGAATCGGCCCTTCACAGAGTCTGCGTAGCTTGTGCTACTTCCATCATAGCGTATATATGCGACCCACTGCAGCCCCTTCCCTGGAGCCTGGCGGACCCAGTGCATTCCATAGCTGCTGAAGGTGAATCCAGAGGCTGTACAGGAAAGTCTCAGAGACCCTCCAGGCTTCACCAGGTCTCCCCCAGACTCCACCAGCTGCACCTCACACTGGACACCTGCAGACACAAGATACCCAAGTAAGGGATCGGTGACACCCCCATGTCTTCTCTCACTCATATCCACTCACATACTCAATGTCTCTTTTTCTCCATAAATTACCTTTTAAAAGAGCAACAAGGAAAACCCAGCCAAGTACAAATTCCATGGTGAGTTCTCTGTGTCTGGTCCTGAGCACTGACTGGAACACCTGGGAATCCTGGTGCTGGGGCTCCTCTCCCAGCTGCAGAGTCAGGTTTGGGCTGTTTTAATCAGCAGATGGTGGACCCTATTTGCATGTCCTCTGGCTATATATTCAGCTTGGGATTTAGTCTGACAGAGAGGCAGTGACCCAAGCAGTTGTGAATACCTTTTAGTGCTAATATAAATGTTGAAGAAAATGTTTTTTATCATATAACTTTCCAGGGTGTATACTTGTGTTTGCAGGGTGTCCATGAACATATATGGGGTGAGAATGACCCCAGGATGTAGGTCAGTGCTCCCCCCACAGGAATTGCTGCCCTTCACCCCGAATCATCTGCAGGACAGAGTGTCAGGCTATGAGGCATATGGAACCCATCCTCTAATGGGGATGGATTGATTTTGCTTATTTTATACTTTACCATAAATACAGAGAAAATCAGCATCGTGCAGGTGTATTTTCATGTCTGTAACATTCACTCTCTCTACATCCCTTTAAAATCAACTTTGTTATTACCTATAATAAATTCAATGTGTATATGCGACACAAGATGAATGGCCCATATACGGAGTGTGTGATATATAAACACAAGTGTCACAATCAACATTATGGACAGTGAGTGCCTCAATTCTCCCTAAAATGTCCAGATTTCCCCCTGGAATTCCTCCTTCCCTTTCCCTTGTCCTCCCTGTTCCCACATAACTATTGCTCTTCCTCATGTCACCTTATACTGGCTTTAATTCTGTAGGATTCATAAATGGGACATTGTACTCTATGTACTCTCTCTGTAGGGCTTCTTTGCCCCAGAATCAATCCTTGTGGACACAGTCGTGTTGCTGTCTTGATCAGGAATCACTGGCTTTAATGACTGACAGCTCTGAAGGCAGCAGTTGGAAGCACCAGCTGGAGGAAGATCTGAAAGAGCAGACAGAAGCCACTTGCTTCAGCCTCATCCACACACCCTCTTGACCCAGGAGATCTTTGTCCCAAAAAGAGAAGAACTCCCTTGTTGTTCAGGAACTGATTCTGCTGGCTGTGGAGAAGAGAACCAAAGACATCAAGAGGTGGACCAGAGAAGGTTGAGTTAGAAGCTCAGAAAGACCTGTCCATGGAAGATGTGAGGCACCAGGAAGAAGCACAGCATTGGGGAGCTGTCCTGCTCCAGAAGAAACCGGTGCCTGAACAAATCCGACACTCAGGCACCAGCCTGTGGATGTCATGTCAAGT
>NW_026745137.1:0-2693 GCF_022355385.1 Mustela nigripes
TGCCTGCTTGTCATCTCTCTCTGTCAAATAAATAAATAAAATTTTTTTAAAAATTTATAAAAATTTTATTTACTTATGTGACAGAGATCACAAATAGGCAGAGAGGCAGGCAGAGAGAGAGGGGGAAGCAGGCTCCCTGCTGAACAGAGAGCCTGATGCGGGATTCATCCCAGGACCACGAGATCATGACCTGAGCCAAAGACAGAGGCTTAACCCACTGCACCATCCAGGCGCCCCAGTTATGTATTGATAGGTATAACCCACATAAACAAAATTATCCTTGGATATTAGTACTCACTAAATTGTAAAATCGTATAGATATCCTGAAAACAAAATGCTTGAGTCACTGATTCAGTGAGACAGTATGACAAGACCACTCACTGCAGGAGAAGAGGGATCAGGACAAAGTCACAAATCCCTAGGCCTGTCTCTGAGGGTCCGGCAGGAGGGCGGTGTCTTGGGCCAGAAAGCCCCTTATTAACGGAGTCCGCATCTCCCCTGGTTTCACTTCCTCTCCAAACCTGTGTCAGGTCCTCCTGCCTGGATACTCATGAGATGACCCCAGTTCGCACTCTCATTGCCTATTGGGTTTCTAGAGAAGGCAATCAGTGTTCCTGGTATTTTCATTGCCGGCCAGGCAACTCGGCTTCTCCCCAGAACAGGTGGTTGCCAGTGATGCGTCCCCCAGCTCTCCTCCTGCTGCTGCTGTCGGGGGTGCCCCTGGCCCTGACCAAGACCAGGACGGGTGAGTGAGGGAGAAACCGCCTCAGCGTGGGAGGAGGGAGGCGGCTGCCAGACCCAAGCACTGCTCCGCCGCCTGGCACTCGGAGACCTTACCACATGACCTCACAGATGTTTTGCCCTACCCACCGCCCCCTTTCCGACACGTGAACCCCTCGCCCTCTGCCCCTCCTGCCGCATCCACCTGGATCGGACCCGGGTTGGGGGGATGTCGCGCTCCCCCTGCCTGCAGATGATGCAACACCAACACACACACAGGTCGATGCACAAGCTCTTGTTTATTCTCTGGTAGATCTTTCTCCCCCACCCCGCGGGGAAGTTCCCTTTCCTTATATAGGGCATAACAGCCAATCACAGAGGTGTTCATGTGAACAGGAGGTATCTGGGGATCGCAGGCAGTGGTGGCATGCGGTGTTCATGTGACGAGCATGAGGTCACGTGTGGCCAGGGCAAATGTTTTTCAGGCTGTCCGTGCTGCTCGGGCTATGTAGCCGGGGCCATATTAGGGGCACGACCCCGACAGCTCCCCCTTCTTTATTTATTTGTATGGATAAGGGACCGTGCCTGTCTTAGGTTGGGATGATCAACTTGCGCCCTTACCCATCATCAAATACTGCAGAGCATGCTGCAGCTTCTGTCTTAGGTTGGTACACCGTTATGGTCCTCATTACCCATCATTGACTACCGGTCCAGCATGCTAAGCCATACTTGGGGTGAGCTCATGCTCTATGGCTACCAAGGCTTGATGTACAGCCTGCCGGTCTCTGGCTAATGTGTGTTGGAGGGCCCTTATCCAACGCAGCGCCAGGAGGAGGACGAAGAGCACAATACAGCCGAGTGCAATAGTCCCAAACCAGGATTTCCCAAAAGCCACCACTGCCTGCATAGTTTGTAGGAATTGGGAGGCCGTGAGAGGGTTGACTCTCATGGCATTGATCTGCAGAATCTCCATCTGGAGGGAGGCTGTCAGATTGTGGAATTTGGCTGACCAGGTGCCGTTGAGCATCTGAGATCATTCTCGGGAGAGGTTCGCTGCTCGGGAGAGATTAGAATACAAGTTAGATGTGATGCATATGCCTGATAAGGGCTGGATACAACTGGTGGAGAGAATTTGGATGTACTGCAGGTGTTCTGGAACCCAAACAGGAGTCAGCTGGTCCTGAGGGAAAACACAAACGGAACCACGGACCCATCGTAGGACCGGGTCCGGACCCTTCCATAGACCTGTCAGAATGTCTTTCCATTTTACCCAATCATTGAGATTGACCTCCTGAGTGGCGATCTGCTGCCGATCGTCCTATTGCATCCATGACCAAAAAATGTAAAGTAAAGAGAGCGGTATTGAGTTTGTCCTTAGGGGACTTGTAGGTGGCCCCTATTCCCCCTTTTTGTTTTATTTTTTTTTTAAGATTTTATTTTATTTATTTATTTATTTGACAGAGAGAGAGATCACAAGTAGGCAGAGAGGCAGGCAGAGAGAGAGAGGAGGAAGCAGGCTCCCCGCTGAGCAGAGAGCCCTATGCGGGACTTGATCCCAGGACCCTGAGATCATGACCTGAGCCGAAGGCAGCGGCTTAACCCACTGAGCCACCCAGGCGCCCCCCCTTTTTGTTTTATTAATTGATTTTTCAGGGTCAAGTGTGCACGTTCGACGATTCCTTGCCCTTGAGGGTTGTAGGGTATGCCTGTGACTAGATGTATGTGAAATGTATCAGCAAAATTTTTAAAGCTGTGTGATGTGTAAGCAGGCCCGTTGTCAGTTTTGATTTGTTTTGGGATGCCCCAAGAGGCAAAGTTTGTCAAACAATGTTGAATGACATCTCTGACCTTTTCTCCTGTATGTAAGGAGGCCATAATGACCCCCGAGTATGTGTCTACTGAGACATGTACATATTTTAAGTTGCAGAATTCAGGGATGTGTGTAATATCCATTTGCCACACATGATTGGGTA
>NW_026745138.1:0-347 GCF_022355385.1 Mustela nigripes
GGTCATAGGTATGGCAGGAATGATCTACAGACCATGAGGAGAACTCTTCGGGATATGAAAAAAGGGCGAGTGTGAGGCTCTTGCTCAAGTTTTTGTCTCTGGATATCGTGTCACTCATGGTCGTGACATTTCCGGGTGACATCATGGGAAATGGACGAGTCTTACTCTCTGGGGGTTTGGCCCCGTCCAAAGAGTTTGGGGTCATTCTGTGGGATGGAAGAAGTCCGTTGTTCTGTTGTTGTTGGTTCATTTTGTTTTGTTTTTCAACCTCAGGTGTCCCACCAAATGAGGGATTCCAGAGTAGAGCCCTGGGGAGGGGCGACTGGACAACCAGATTTCTGGTTGTC
>NW_026745138.1:447-1861 GCF_022355385.1 Mustela nigripes
GGCCATGGCGGGTCTGATGTGCTCAGTGTGCGGTCAGCTGTCTGGGTTTTGGTCACGAGGTCCGGCTTCAGATTGTCAGAGAGTGCATTGGGGCCCAGGTTAGACTATTTTTTTTTGGGTGCATTCGAGTGCCGTGTAGGTTCTTATCTGAAGAAATCTTCTGGATATGGAGAATGAGCGAGTCTGAGGCGCGAGCTCAGGCTTTTGTCTCCGGATTTTGTTACAGCGATGGCCCTGGAATGTTGGGGAGGCCTCATGGGCCATGGACGAATCTTGCTCTCTGTGGATTTGGCCCGATCCTAATTGTTTTTCGTCAATCTGTGGTATGGGAAGACTCCTTTCAGGTTTGTTACCTCAGGTGTCCCACCAAAAGAGGAATTCCAAAGCAGAGCCCTGGGGAAGAGTGAAGGGACAACCCAAACTACGGTTAAAAATTAGGGCCTAGGTGCATGGCAAGCCCAATATGCTGTCTCTCCATCCAGCCACTGAGAGGCCTTTCCTGGGGACTGGGCTCAGGCTGAGGGTAACAATTTGTGTTTGTGACCTATGTGGCCCGCAAGCATGGGAGGGGCCATATGGGCCACACTGGTTTCTACTACACTGATCCTTGGACAACATGACAACCACAAGGTTTCTTGCCATGGGGAAAGAGTTCTGATTTCTGCATCATTTTCAACCCAGGCCGTGATTGGAGATAAGGTCTATGTTCTGATGCCTGAAAACCGAGGTAGAGAAGATATGACGACCTAAGGCCATGACGGTTCCAATGTGCTCAGTGTGCGGCCAGCTGTCTGGGTGAGAACAGGAGGTCCAGGCTCAGGCTGTGTCAGAAAGGGCATTAGTGCCCAGGTCAGCCTATATATTTGGGGTACAGCCGAATGGCGTGCCCCGTTTTCCTCTTCTGGGGTTTCTGGGTAGCCCCATGTGGCAATGTTTTTCTTCTTGAGGGCAGACAGAGTGCTGCATTGTAGTTCTGGATTGCCAAACTGGAGGGCTTATGAGCCAGCAGTCTGAGGACGGAAGTCTGAGAACCCAAGCTCGGCCTAGGTTTCTGGGTGAGGATATGGCAGTCACAATCTACAGACCTGAATCGAGCTCTCGTGCATCTGAAGTCATGGCGAGGATCAGAAGATCACTCAGATTGGACATTCTGTCCCTGATGGCCCCTTCATGAAGGGGGGGTGGATCACGAGGCCATGGGTGTTTTCCCACGATGGGAGTTATGAGAAGCTCCCAACTGCAAAGATTCTTCTGCAGGACAATTGAGACCTGTTGGTTGGCTCCAGGACAACGATTCCGAGCAGGGTTCTAAGGATGGATGTCTGGGTAGCCCACCACGCATTCCAATTGTCTCCAAGCAACAAGACAGGTTAGATCTGCTGGATCTGGGGGAGCAACCGAGGAGGCTGAGTTG
>NW_026745138.1:1961-2693 GCF_022355385.1 Mustela nigripes
ATGGACTCTCCCGTGGATGTGTCCTAATATGATTTTGTGTCTATGGAGACCTTGGAATGAAGTGGTGGCACTGGGGCCCTGAAGTGTTCTCCTAAAGCGAGGCTTTCACATAGCTCCATCGTGCAAGATTCCCATGTGTACATGAGATTTGTTCTGATGGGTGAAGCAAGAAACAGCCATATGCTGTTATTGAAATACAGCCCTCTGAGGAGAGATGCCTGGAAACCAAAGCAATGAATCCGATATGTGCCTAAGGGCCTGTTCGTTCCTTTTTACTTCTGGGGACAACAGTCTACGGGTCTGAGTGCCGGTAGGTGCTCAGATGGGCCCAGATTGCCCCGTTTGTCCTGGGAAGACACAAGTATTGGGATGGCCTCAGGGACTTTGGAGGTTTATATTCTTAGTAGGGTTGTGGCTTTGGAATGGGCACATACAATTCCCTTGGAGAGGGTAATCACAGTTGTCAGGTTTGGCACCAGTGGCCTGAGCCTGTAGGGTGTATAGGCCAGCTCTGTTTGGACAGTTGTCTGAAAACACTAACTCGGCTTATGTTTCGGGTCATAGGTAGGGCAGGACTGATCTACAGACCATGAGGAGAACTCTTCGGGATATGAAAAAAGGGCGAGTGTGAGGTTCTTGCTCAAGTTTTTGTCTCTGGATATCGTGTCACTCATGGTCGTGAAATTTCCGGGTGACGTCATGGGAAATGGACGAGTCTTACTCTCTGGAGGT
>NW_026745139.1:0-2693 GCF_022355385.1 Mustela nigripes
CACTCATCAGAACAAACCTCGTCTCCACAAGGAAACTTGTGCATGGGAGCTATGTCAAAAGCTGAGGAGAATACTTCAGGGTCCCGGTGTCACCGCCCCATTCCAAGGCCCTCATGGACACAAACACACATTCGACCCATCCTCAGGAAAGTCCATTTCAACTCAGCCACCCCGGTTGCTCCCGCAGAGCCATCAGATCTAAACTGTCTTGTCGCTAGGAGACAATTGGAATGCGAGGCGGGCTTCCCAGGCATCCATCCTCGAACGTTGGTCTGGACACATGCATATTGGATGCCCTGGAGCTGTCCAACAGGTCTCAATTGTCCCGCAGAAGGAATCCTTGGAGGGGGCATCCCACCACTCCCAACGTGGGAAAACACCCACGGCCTCGAGATTCGGCTCCCTTTATGAAGGGGCCGTCATGAACAGAAAATCCAAGAAGAGCCAATGTCTGATCCTCGCTCTGACTTCAGATGCATGAGATATTGCTTCAGATCTTCAGGGGGTACATGCCGTGCCATCGCCCTGAAATCCAAGTCTAGCTGTCCCTAGGACCCAATTTTAACCACATGTCTGTTTGTCAAATCGCCCCTCCCCAGGGCTCTACTCTGGAATGCCTCATTTGGTGGGAACCCTGAGTTTGAAAAACAAAACAAAACAAATCAACAACAACAAAAAACGGACATCTTCCATCCCACAGAATGACCCCAAACTCTTTGGATTGGGCCAAACCCCCAGGGAGTAAGACTCGTCCATTTCCCATGAAGTCACCCGGAAATTTCATGACCATGAATGGCATGATATCCATAGATAAATACTTGAGCAAGAGCCTCACACTCGCCCTTTTTTCATATCCCGAATAGTTCTCCTCATGGTCTGTAGATCAGTCCTGCCATACCTATGACCTGAAACATAAGCCGAGTTTCTGTTTGCAGACAACTGTCCAAAGAGCCCTGGCCTACACAGCCTACATGCTTATGCCCCTGGAGCCAATCTGACGACTGTACTTGCCCTCTCCAAGGGAATTTTATGTGCCCATTCCAATGGCCACAACACTACTAATAGGATAAACCTCCAAAGTCCCTGAGGTCATCCCAATAGTGGTGGCTTCCCAGGACAAACAGGAGCAATCTGAGCCCATCTGAGCACCTACCTGCACTCAGACCCGTAGACTGATATGCCCAGAGGTAAAAAGGAACGAACAGGCCCCTAGGCACCTCTCGGATCCATTGCTTTGGTTTCCAGGCATCTCTCCTCAGAGGCCTGGATTTCAATAACAGCATATGGCTGTTTCTTGACTCACCCATCAGAACAAATCTCATCTGCACATGGGGAACTTGCACGAGGGCGCTATGTGAAAGCCTCTGTTTAGGAGAACCCTTCAGGGCCCCAGTGCCACCGCTTCATTCCAAGCTCTCCATAGACACAAAATCATATTAGGACACATCCACGGGAGAGTCCATTTCAACTCAGCCTCCTCGGTTGCTCCCCCAGATCCAGCAGATCTAACCTGTCTTGTTGCTTGGAGACAATTGGAATGCGAAGTGGGCTACCCAGCCATCCTACCTTAGAACCCTGCTCGGAATCGTTGTCCTGGAGCCAACCAACAGGTCTCAATTGGGTTCTTATCACAACTCCCATCGTGGGAAAACCCCCATGGCCTCGTGGTCCACCCCCCCTTCAAGAAGGGCCCATCAGGGACCGAATGTCCAACCTGAGCGATCGTCTGATCCTCGCACTGACACCAGATGCATGAGATATCAATTCAGTTCTGTAGATTGTGCCTCCCATGTCCTCACCAGGAATCCTTGGACTAGCTTGGGTTCTCAGACTTCCGTCCTCAGACTATTGGCCCACAAGCCCTCCAGTTTGGCAATCCAGAACTACAATGCAGCACTCTGCCAGCCCTCCAGAAGAAAAATATTGCCTTCTGGGGCTACTCAGAAACCCAATTGAGGATCAACCTGCACGCCATTCAGCTGTACACCAAATATATAGGCTGACATGGGCACTAATGCCCTTTCTGATACAGCCTGATCCTGGACATTCTGGCCCCACCCAGACAGGTGGCCGCACATTTTGCACATCGGAACCGCCATGGCCTTAGGTCGTCATCTCTTCTCAATCTCGGTTTTCAGGCTTCAGAACCTAGACCTTATCTCCAATCATGGCCCGGGTTTGAAAATGATGCAGAAATCAGAAATCTTTCCCCTTGGCAAGAAACCTTGTGGTTGGCATGTTGTCCAAGGTTCAGTGTGGTTGAAACCAGTGCGGCCCATGAGGCTCCGCCAATGCGTACGGGCCACATTGGTCACAAACACACATTGTGACCCTCAGCCTGAGCCCAGTCATCAGGTTAGGCCTCTCAGTGGCTGGATGGAGAGACAGCATACTGGGATTGCCATGCCCCTAGGCCCCCATTTTTAACCCTAGTTCGGGTTGTGTCTTCACTTTTCCCCAGGGCTCTCTTTTGGAATTCCTCTTTTGCTGGGACACCTGAGGTAACAAACCTGAAAGGAGTCCTCCCATCCCACAGATTGACGAAAAACAATTGGGATCGTCCAAATCCACAGAGAGCAAGATTCGACCATGGCCCATGAGGCCTCCCCAACATTCCACGGCCATCGCTGATGGAAAATCCAGAGACAAAAGCCTGAGCACGCGCCTCAGACTCGCTCATTCTTCGTATCCTG
>NW_026745140.1:0-2692 GCF_022355385.1 Mustela nigripes
ATTCCTAAACTTTTCCAGCCCCATTTTCTTCTTCTGTAAAATGGGGAAACAATAGCATTTCTCAAGGTTTCTATAAGGATGAGATGATGGATGCTTTGGGCTCTGCCCAGTCCCTGACTTACAGGAGTGCCCTATATATGGTTACTGTTATTTCTTCTGATGCTACAATTGCTACACAGAGGTACCCATACTGGTCAGCCTTAATGTCTAATTTTTGCATGTGTGATATTCCTCTTTACACTTTCTATCTCTGAGTCTCTTCTTTACTTCTTCCCCCCGGTGTTTCTCCTTCTTTTCATGCAGTCCTTCTTCCCATGATATTCTTATTTTTTTTAAAGATTTTATTTATTTCTTGTCAGAAAGAGAGAGAGCAAAAGAGCGAGTGCACACATAAGCAGGGAGAGCAGTAGGTAGAGGGAGTAGCAGACTCCCCACCGAGCAGGAAGCCCAACGCGGGACTTGAACCCTGGAATCATAACCTGAGCCAAAGGCATACGCTTAACCAATTGAGCCACCCAGGTGTGCCCCATGATATTCTTATACATACTCAATTGACGTAAGACTGTGAGAACACCTTGCAGTCTACAAAACAACAACCATAGTTAGTATGCTATTTTACAGTTTACAGTAAACGATTGCATATTTATTACCTGATTTGGGTTAATATATGTGCCCCTTACTCTTTCAAATGGTGATCCCTAGGGTTCCAGGGTGCTGTGGTTTGGCTTCAGGGTTCTGTGGTTTGTCCCTCAGAGAGGGTGAGCAAGAACTGAATTGGATGGCTTCAGGCTTTCCACTGAACCTCTCCTAGCATAGTCCCACCTTCTTCTGATTTGTGCCTTTGCTAAAGCAGTTAGAAAAGCCTCTTACCTAGATAGTAAACCCCAAGAGAACAGGAGTGGTGCATTTTTTCTCTTAGGTACAATTTTCTTGGCCTAAATATAGTGGTGTGTAAATAGGTGCACAGGAAAACAAACAAATCAAACAAAAGCAAACACACAGTTTGAATGAGTCCAAAAACACCTTCCTTCAGTCATGATCTAACGTTTTCCAGGCAAGGATAAACTAATTCAACACATTACATTTAGGTTTGTGCTATACTGGCTGAATTGTGTGACCGTCAAATTCATATGCTGCCATCCTAACCCTCAGTATACAAATAATTACAATGCCATCTGGGCGAGTCAATGATAGAGGTATGAGCAAAGTTGCATGGAGGCATTAAGAGGCCCCTTCAGTGCAGGGTCAAGGGAAGCTTTAGGAAAGAGGTGAAGGATAGCTTCTGAGGGATGAGGAGAATATGCCAGAATGGGAAGACAGCTAACTATCCATCTGGAAAGAACAGCGTGTTCCATGTGACCTTCATATGACATTTGAGGGCTGCTGGCATGACATTGTGTAGGCGATGCTGACAGTTCTTTGTTGTTGGAGATTGAAAGACTATACTTTCAGGGATCATTTCTATAGTTCGTTACTAGAGAAGTTTCTCTGTTGTTGGAGATTGATAAGTTCTATATGCTCTTTGGATACTTTTGGGTATTGGTAGGATGTGAAGTAAGTTCAGTCTAGTTTGAGAAGGATTGTATGTTTAAGAATTCTTTCTCCCTTTCTTTCTTTCTATTTTTATTATTTATTTGAGAGAGAGAATGAGAGAGGAAGAGAGAGACAGAGTATGAGGAGGGGAGAAGCAGACTCCCTTTTGAGCAGAAGCCCGATGCTGGATTCAATCCTGGGACTCCATAATCATGACCTGAGCTGAAGACAGTCACTTAACAAGCTGAGCCACCCAGATGCCCCAAGAATTCTTTTTTTTTTTTTCAAATATTTTATTAATCTATGTAAAAGAGAGAGTGGGGGAGAGAACATGAGCAGGGGGGGGGACAGAGGGAGAAACAGACTCTCCACTGAGCATGACCTGAAAAATTCGGACTTTAACTAAAAGTAGTAGGAAATCAATTGTGAGGGGACACCTACTGTCCTGTTAGTAATAAACAAATTTGAGATCTCCAAAGTTGGCACTGGAAGAGATGTCTTGTGGGATAAAGGTACTAGGCCAATATTTCCTGAATCACTATCTCTGAATTTCACCTTGGGATTCCTTCTCTTCATTCCCTATGTCTATGACCTCTCTGGTCCTCAGCAATCCACATAAGCATATGGAGAAGACCTTTCCTTGCTTCTCTTAATCTGGGACACGTTATAATACTCAAAGCATTATTCTTGAGTAGGGAAGAACAGAGGCCAGTAATCCTAGAAACAACATGAAACACAAGCATAGTCCAACTTGTATAATACAGATTCCTGCTCCTAACAAAGTGATCTTTCAGGGCCTGGAGATTTGGACCTATTTTTATCCTAAGCCCCAACGTAGTTACTCCTGGGCTGACTTGGGGGAGTGCTTTGTTTTCTAAACATTAACTTGAACATGTATGTATGAGGATGGCCTCAGGACACTGCCCTTAGGATGTCTTGAGTCTTGTAGTGAATACACCTTAGTTCATTCATAACTCAGATATTTGGAATATTAATCATTCTGGCCAGAGCCTACTCCCTATACAGAGGAAGGTATCTTTAGTCTTATGGTTTCATCTGCATAGCTGTACCTTATTATAATGCCATTAATATAAGAATAGTATCTACTGAGATTAGCTTTGTTTCTCAGCAAGAGAGTTCTGTCACTAGGATTAAGGAA
>NW_026745141.1:0-2692 GCF_022355385.1 Mustela nigripes
TTAAGAGACAGTTGGCTGTTTCAACCAAAAACACAACTCACTGAGAGAATCGCCGCATTATTTATTGCGGTAGAAAAGACCTGGAATGTAGAAAGACCCATTCTGTAGAGGAAAAAATAGAATCACCAACAGGCCTCATGCCTTGCACAGCCAGTGGCTATAATCCCTGCCTCATGAGACCCTGTGCTAGCAGGCCGCTAGAACCATCTCAACTATGTTAGTCTATCCTGGAAGCCAACAAGTGTTTGCCCAGTTAAGAGCATGTTAACAATCAGTCACGTTATGTTATAATGATTGTCGATATCTTTAAAAGCCTTGTCAAGTTCCATTTTGAGTAACCCTCACCCCACCCTTAGAGAAATTTATCTGTGGTTCACCCCTTTGAAAACCTCACTGTTGTTCCACATTTACCATAGCCAAAAAAAATAAGAAAAGAAAAAGAAAAAGCTTTCTATTAACAAAGTGTTCAAAAGGGGGCGCCACTGTAAACAATGAGAGTTTTCGCTGCTGGGACAACTTTGTTGCAGAAACAGCTGAAAGCAATCAGGTCAGACAGAGCCAAGGGCTGGAGGGATTTTTAAAATTACAAAAACCGAACCAAATCAAACCAAAACAAAAATCATAACCAATGGCCAAGATTTCAAGTTTGCTACTAAAGGTATGACATTCTCCTAAGACCTGCGTGTGACTTCATCAATGTATTTATATATTTATATTTGAAGAAGATGGAACTATTTGATGCAGCAAATCCACGTTGATTAAAAATTACTAGATATGGGGCTCCTGGGTGGCTAAGTAGTTTAGGCCTCTGCCTTCGGCTCAGGTCATGATTTCAGGGTCCTGGGATGGAGCCCCAAATCAAGCTCTCTGCTCAGCGTGGAGCCTGCTTCCCCCCCTCTCTCTGCCTGCCTCTCTACCTACTTGTGATCTGTCTGTGAAATGGGTAAATAAGATCTTTAAAAAAAGAATTACTAGGTGTGAAATACATCGAGGGTATGGGAAGGAAAATGATTTCACCTGATCTGACTAGGAAGTGGTTGAAGCCTGAATTAAAGTGCTGTAAAAGGAGTAAAGACCTGACAAATATATGGGGAAAAAATCCCTAGAAAAACAGCAATAATAACTGGCTGCTCTTTAAAGATCCAGATCCTGCGGTAGGCAAAGAAGAGCTGGTTTTAGCCAGAGGATGATCTCCGTTTGTCTCATGATCTGTCATTGCCTGCAAGACAGACATGGGGCTCTGCACTAGAGCTGCAAATGCTGGAGGGCCCTCACTGTCCCTTTTATCTTCTCAGCGGGACAACCGGCATGTCCATGGTGCAGTGTGACAGGCTTTACCACACGGAGAGAATAGACTGCCAAGGGTAGGTTGGAACTGGGAAAAGCCACTTAGGAACAGATTTTCAGGAGAGGTGATAGACAAGGGCAAAGCGAAGAATGAGGATGAGTGTGTCAAGTTTCAAAGTGAAAGGAGGCAGCACAGTGCATTCGGGAAACTACAGCAAGTTCATGATAAAAGACAGCTGATCTGGCAGCATCACCTGGGGATGGAGGCTGAGCCCCGGGGTTAACACTGGGGTGAGATGGTTTGTACACTATGCCGAGGAGGTGAGGTACTACACTGTGGGGGCACAGGGAGTTACCGGAGGATTTCAAATATCAGAATCATAACCATAATAGAGTAATTAATTGCATCCTAGCTTTCATCAAGGGTAAGATGCACTATAGTTTATGTTCGACTAAGAAAGAGAAATGCTGTCAGTTAAACTAGGATATGTCCTCAAGTGCAAGGGGAGTGCCACCTTAAGAGATATTAAAATGAAGGGGGGAGGACAAATCTTAGAACAAGTAAACTGTGGTACTAGAATAATTAAGAAAGCTCGAACACTTGGATCAACAAAATAACTGATTATTGCTTACCATGTGCACCCAACTATATTAAGTCTTAGAACAAGAGACATTGTCATCTTGATGCCCCGCAGCTGTTAGACCCAAGGTACAGAGGACAGTATCCAACGACCAGCAGGCCCCAAGTGCCATGTGCAGACACTAAGAGCAACTGCCTTTGAGAGAGGAAACGATTGAGAGTGGGCTTTCTGAGGTAGAGATTATTAGCTGGAAAAGTAGGAAAATTGACACAGAATCGGAATTGATGCCCCTACATGACAGAGTTGGTGAAACTTCCCTTCTCAGAGATCTTGAGGCTCCTCAGAAATATATTTTTCATTTTGGACAGAACATTCAGGATAAATATGATCTGTTCGCGTTCCTGGTTCTCTCATCAGGACTGTTTCTTAGGCTTCACTGGCACAAGAAAAGGGTTTTGATAGTCCAGGGTAAATCCTGACAAAACAAAGCATGGTATCTATGAAAAACTAACCACTCAGAAGAGAACAAAAGATAAAAGGCCAGGCCAACCTGACCCTACAGGATAGGTAAGGTTGGTCCGGCAACAGGGGTAGAGGGGAAGTGACCATCACCTGCTAGAAAAGCTAGAGAAGACCCCTTCACGAGAGACCACCAGGAGAGGAGAGCAGTAGGTGCTGATGATGAAGAATATTTTAATCAGCAGAGAAAGTCAAAATGACAAAGTTCCAGGATCAGAGTAAACCTATGGGATTAAAAAATAAGAAATAAAAAAAAGATTTTTTTGAAAGAAATTATTTTTAAAGGAATTTAAACAAAAGTCCTT
>NW_026745142.1:0-2692 GCF_022355385.1 Mustela nigripes
AGTAAGCCCTGGCTAGCTCCTAAGAGCCTCACTGAGGGACTGAAAGCATTTTAAAAATGTCACCACGTAGGCTCCACAGTGTAGGCAGAAAAAGCTTTGCCTGGATTGACATTTTAGAGACGTATTCGTCAAGGTGGATGTGTTCACTGACTTTACGTTGTAAAATTAAAAAAACAAAAAGGACCTCTGTATCACTTCGCATCTACCGAAGGCACATGTATACTATTAGACCACGTTATGAGCTTAATGGAAGGAGACAAGAGGTTTTCGCTAAGAAAATGTATAAGACTGTTGATGTCAAGTGGGAGGAAACAGTCCGTTTGTTGGAGCATTGCTATCTTACTCTATCACAGCCACTAATAAAAATCTGACACGGGGTGAGTCAGAATTGTCTGTCGGAGATGAGTTAGATCTGGCTCATGTTCCTGCAGACATGAAAGCCAGGAACGAAGAAGGAGGCTTTGAAAGCCTGGGTTGAGGAGGCGGTGTGGTTCACTGCGATGAGCTAAGTGCCCAGGGCCACCGGCAGACATGCGGGCCTGTGTCCTTCCTTTGGTCTGAGGTCCCTCTTGCACCATGTGGTGAGGCTGGTGGCTGGGAGCAGCTCAGGACAGGACCCAGTGGCATCTTACCTCTCCCACCCTCCTGTGGGCTCCAGTGGGCTCCAGTAGGTCCCAGGGGACAGCCTGCCTTCCTTGCAAAGCCCAGTAGCACTGGGAGCAGAAACTGGGACCAAAGAGTGAGCACCCTGTTTGACAAGGTGGACCAGACACCTCTTCTTCAGATGCAGGGGGAGCCCTGGCATGCTGACTCCTCCCTTCTCCCTTTCCCCTTTCCTCTATCCCCTTCCCCTCTCTCCTTCCCTGGTGGTGCCCTTTCCCAATGCCCACTTCATCCCTTTTCCTTTCTACATGCCTGTCTTCTAGAATATCTTCTCTTTCCTCCCCATTACTTCCCTTTATCTGAATCTCCTCTTTGGTCCCTTTGTCCCCACTCTCTGCTCCTCCTCCCCTTCCCTGGCCCCTGTTCATCTCCATCCCAATTGCAGGCAGAGCTGGACTAACATGCTCACTTGCTAGCTCAGTCACCCTCCAGAGAAGTCACTCTTTGGTGGCCACCTTCCTGACCCCCTGGTCCCTTCTCCACTTGTTCAGATATTGCTCTGAAGTCTGAGGAGGACAGAGCCGGGTTGCCACAGTATCAGGCCAGAAGAGAAACCAAACCATGTGTCCACACTGTCCCCCAGCACTGCTGCTCTGAGAGCTTTCGGAGTCCTCAACAGGGTTAGGATTTAGGGGCTTCTTCAGAACCGGGAGTGAAAACAACCATAGGTCAAAAGAAAAGCTATGGCCCCCACACAAAAATAATAATCACAAATGAAAACTATGTTAACGCTGAAGTCCCAAAGTTAAAGAATTGCCTTGAATCTGTCACTAGAAAGCACCCAAGGCCTCACTGTCTGGGTTCTGGGTGCCCTGGGAATGGCAGGAGGCTCTGACACGCGCGTGGGGGTGCCAAACAATGTAGGCTACCTCCCCGCTTGCTGGGGAAGTGGTACCTCCTGTGGCGCTGTCCCAGAGCGGACCCCTTGTGGACGGGGTGCGGCGAGGCATCCGGGGTGGTCCCGGTGCCCTGGGTTTGGCGGGTGGCTGGGCCCCGACACCCCCACCCCCGCTTGTGGCCCGCGTTTTCTGCTCCAGGTGAGGGCGCGGCGCGGTGTCACCTTACCTGTGAGCAGAGGGTCCTCCGGAGAATCCATGGGGCGGGGAGGGGCAGCAGGCGGCGGGAACAGGACAGCGTGGCCTCCGGGGCTAGGCTGGAGCGCGGGAGCGCACGGGCGGTGAGTATAGTGGGTCCTGAAGTCCCGACTGGGCCTCAGCACAGCAGCTCGGCGCTGCACGCCCCTCCTCCGCCATCCCCTCCACATCCTCCCAGACTCTTTACCTCCTCCTACCACAGCTCACTTCTCGCCTTGGCAATTAGCAAAACCCATTCTTCCGGCTGCCCCGACCCGCCCCCGCGCCCCTCCCTCCTGAGTCCTCAACAAGCTCACTTCCCGCTTTGGAAATTAGCAAAGGCCCTTCTCTGTGCGGCCCCTGCCCTCTCCCTCCTGAGGCCTGGACCAGGCTGGGGTGCAGGGCAAATATTTTTTAGTTTATTTTATTTTTAATTAATTTATTTATTTATTTTAATATTTTTAAATTTATTTTTTATTTATTTTCAGCATAACAGTATTCATTCTTTTTGCACCACACCCAGTGCTCCATGCAAGCAGTGCCCTCTATAATACCCACCACCTGGTACCCCAACCTCCCAACCTCCAGCCCCATCAAAACCCTCAGATTGTTTTTCAGAGTCCTTAGTCTCTCTTGGTTCAGCTTCCCTTCCAAATTCCTCCACCTCCCTTCTCGTCTCTAACTCCCCATGTCCATGAAAAACTAATTTAAAAAAATTCATCCACCAGAGTACCCAAAGGGCTCCCATATAAACTATCTGTCATTACATTATGTCCCGATGTGGAGCTCGATCCCAGGATCCTGAGATCATGAACTGAACTGAAGGCAGAGGCTTTAACCCACTGAGCCACCAGCCCCAATGTATTCTCTTCAGTACGAGAATTTGTAACCAATTGACAGATGAAAAAAGAGGCAGTCAAGTGAAAAACAATAGGTCTTAGACCTGCAAGAAATTC
>NW_026745143.1:0-2692 GCF_022355385.1 Mustela nigripes
TCAGTTTTCTTCATTTCCCAACAGAAATGAAAGCACGCCTGTGCAGCATAGTTGTTAGAATGACATGTTACGCCTCCCTCATTTAATATCACTTCCTAAACTCCCTGTCCTTGAATCCCATGATTTCCACATATTCTTCACAGTTGGAAATGGAGTCATGACCCAGTGAGTATGAAGTTCCTGTGAATGAATGAGTGGGGTCTGACATAAGTAAGGTGGCAGGTACAGAGTCTGTCAAATTGGGACATGGGTGCCCTTACTAAAGAGGGAGTTACTCTTTTTGGTGTCAGTGTATTACCCATTGGAGCATAAAACAGGCACTATGTGATAAACATAATTTTTCCAAAGATGTTATAAATCTAGACTTTTAGGTGAGTGTGGAATATAATGTACATTTTAAAATTGTGGCAGTTAATTCAATATTTATGAAAACAGTGAAAGCTTAGCATAACATGTCCATAAACATAATGGACCTTTATTTAATTGTGTAGCATCACTGTTGTAAGGCCTTACAAAGAGCAATGATAAAAATAATTTTCTTTCTAATGTTCCCAGATAAATATTTACTTTGACTTGCTTATTTCAGATGATCATGCTCATCATTCTTTTAGCTGTCCCTGTTCCTTCATGATAGATCACGTTATTTTCATGCCTCATGAAACATTGCATAGGATTTGTGCTGTGTTCCTTGACTGCGGCCCTCAAAAATGAGCGAGGAGAGAGTGACATATGCAGACCCTAAAGTACCCAATTCAAGGAAACAGAAGGGCAAAAGAGGACCAGGTGATAAAAAGAGAGGTAAAGGTTTTTCAGTTTTTGTTTTGTGAAAACATTATGATGTCAAATAAGAAAAAGAGCAGTCATAATAATCATGTCTATACTTATTTGATATTTTATGTCTGGCTCTTTATATATCAATGGACATATTTAAATGTCATATTCAATGAGTTTTATTATCACAGTGAATAGGGGCATTCATTTTAGTTCCAGAATGAATTTCCATTTCCTTCTAATTCTGGGAATTTTGTTATGCTCAATGCTTACTGTATATTTTGCTTTCTGATTTGTATAGGATTTCCATGTTATATTGTTGCATTATCCCTGGGAGTTATGTGTGTTATCCTCCTGCTGGCAATCACAGGCTTACGATCTATATGTGAGTATCAGACATACACAGTTCTTATGAGAGCTATGAGCCAGAGTGATAAATGATGTTATAACTACTGGGTTTCTGCAGAGCCCATGTAAATTATAAAGTCCTATACAGATGTTAATAATGGTGTTGATGATAATATTGATGATGATGATTTTATTATTTGGCTGTCACTTAGTTTTTATGCTACACAAAAGAGAGTACATAATAGTTGTAATAGCACAAAATTTGGCTGAAATGTATAGTGAAGCTTACATATATATTCATCCTTACATTTTGTGTAGAAGGAGGTTTTTTATATAATCAAAGAATTAGAAAAACCTTTACTTGAATATTACATTCCTTATCATACTGTAATACTGCTTAAATCACAGAAGACTGTAAGGTTAATCTATTTTCTATATCACTTATATATTTCATATCAGTTCCTTTTTTTAAAAGACAGCAGCGGGCAGAGGGAGAGGGAGAAGCAGGCTTCTGGCTGAGCTTGGAGCCCCTGTTACAGGGCTTGATCCCAGGATCCTAGAATTATGACCTGAACTGAATGAAGGGAAAAGTTTAACCTACTGAAACACCCAGCAGCCCATATTATATGTCAATTTGTACAATATCTATACAATACCTCCTTTTAATATCTTTTCCCTGAATTTATTATCCAGACAGGAGGATATTTCAGGAATTAAGGTTAGTTAGAATGATTGAATTAGTGTCTTAAAAGAAGTGATGAGGCATTGGGACCATTTGTGAGAAATATTTACTATGTAGAATTGTTACGGTATGTGTGAGGAAGAGAAATGAATTAGTGATACTATTTGTCGTTAGGCAATATACTTTGGCAAATATATTGTGCTAAATGTTACAGAAAACATTAAGTTATGGTGTGTATGTGTGTGTGTGTGTGTGTGTGTGTGTGTGTGTGTGTGAGTGAGTGAATAATGGTGAGGAGTAAGGTGTTGTGGCATATCAGTGGAGAGGACCAGAAAGAATTAGATTGGTTTGAGTCTCTTAGAGTGAGCATTTGATAGTCCTCGCAGACCATCAGCATGCATATGGTAGGATTAAAAGTCTGGAGATCAAGAGAGATACCTAGATTAGAGATATAAATTGGGCTTTCATAAATTAATGTAACAAGTGTTGGTAAACATAATAGAGGAAAGCAGAAGCTAGACCATGCTTTACCTTATGAAACTAGAGAGAATAGATTTTCTAGCAGGAAAAGGGTGAGGAGGATGATTCTTAGGAAAATTAACATTTAGAATAGGTGGAAGGCGGGTAAACGGTGGAAAACAGTGATGCTTTGGTTAAAGAAGTAGGAGGGAATCCAAAACAATATGGCATCATATGGAAGGAGAGTAAAGATAGTCATGGGTTCCGACTGGTATCAGAAGATCAAGTAAAATAATGGCCAACAGTATGCTTACTATAATTGGCAAGAGAGAGGTCACTGAAGACAATTTGCTAGAGTAGATTCAGTTGAATGGTGGGTATCATCAAAGCCTGATTGCAATGGCTTATACTTCACACATTAGGAAGCAGAGA
>NW_026745144.1:0-516 GCF_022355385.1 Mustela nigripes
GTCCTGGGAAGCCACAAATATTGGGATGGCCTCAGGGACTTTGGAGGTTTATCCTATTAGTATGGTTGTGGCCATTGGAATGGGCACATACAATTCCCTTGGAGAGGGCAAGCACTGTTGTCAGGTGTGGCTCCAGGGGCCTGAGCCTGAAGGGTGTGTAGGCCAGGGCTGTTTGGACTGTTGTCTGAAAACACGAAATCGGCTTATGTTTCGCGTCATAGGTATGGCAGGACTGATCTACAGACCATGAGGAGAACACTTCGGGATTGAAAAAAGGGCGAGTGTGAGGCTCTTGCTCATGTTTTTGTCTCTGGATATCGTGTCAGTGATGGTCGTGAAATTTCCGGGTGACTTCATGGGAAATGGACGAGTCTTACTCTCTGGAGCTTTGGCCCCGTCCAAAGTGTTTTGGGTCATTCTGTGGGATGGAAGAAGTCCCTTGTTCTGTTGTCGTTTATTTGTTTTGTTTTGTTTAACAACCTCAGGTGTCCCACCAAATGAGGGATTCCAGAGTAG
>NW_026745144.1:616-2692 GCF_022355385.1 Mustela nigripes
CCAGAGAGTAAGACTCGTCCAAAGTGTTTTGGGTCATTCTGTGGGATGGAAGAAGTCCCTTGTTCTGTTGTCGTTTATTTGTTTTGTTTTGTTTAACAACCTCAGGTGTCCCACCAAATGAGGGATTCCAGAGTAGAGCCCTGGGGAGGGGTGACTGGACAACCAGAAATCTGGTTAAACATTGGGGCCTCGGGATATATCAAGCCCATTATGATATCTAATGGTCCAGCCACTGAGAGTACGTACTAGTGGACAGGACTCAGCTGAGGGTCACAATGCATGTTTATGCCCTCGTCGCACTCAAGAATGGGCGGGGCCTCAGGGTGAATGCTGGTTTCTCCTACACTGAACATTGGACAACATTCCACCACAAGGTTTCTTTCCATGCGTAAGGAAGAGTTCTGATATCCGCATCACAGTCACCCCTGGGCAGTGCTTGGAGATAAGGTCTAGGTTGTGAAGTCTGAAAACAGAGGTAGGGAAGAGATGATGACCTAAGGCCATGGCGGTTCAGAAGTGCTTAGTGTGCGGTCAGCTGTCTCGGTGTTGGTCACGAGGTTCGGGCTCAGGTTGTCAGACAGTGCATTAGTGCCCAGGTTAGACTATATATTTTGGGTGCATTCGACTATATATATTTGGGTGCCGTGTAGGTTCTTATCTGAAGAACTCTTCAGGATATGAAGAATGAGCGAGTCTGAGGCGCGTGCTCAGGCTTTTGTCTCTGGATTTTGTATCAGCGATGGCCGTGGAATGTTGGGGAGGCCTCATGGGCCATGGACGCATATTGCTCTCTGTGGATTTGGGCCGATCCCAATTGTTTTTCGTCAATCTGTGGGATGGGAGGTCTCCTTTTAGGTTTGTTACCTAGGGGTCCCACCAAAAGAGGAATTCCAAAGCAGAGCCCTGGGGAAGAGTGAAGGGACAACCCGAACTATGGTTAAAAATTGGCGGCTAGTGGCATGGCAAGCCCAATATGCTGTCTCTCCATCCAGCCACTGAGAGGCCTTACCTGAGGACTGGGCTCAGGCTGAGGGGTCACAATGTGGGTTTGTGACCAATATGGCCCGCAAGCATGGGTGGGGCCTCATGGGCCACACTGGTTTCAACTACACTGAACCTTGGAAAACATGCCAACCACAAGGATTCTTTCCATGGGGAAGGGTTCTGATATCTGCATCATTGTCATACCCGGGCCGTGATTGGAGATAAGGTCTAGGTTCTGAAGCCTGAAAACCGAGATTGAGAAGAGATCACGACCTAAGGCCATGGCAGGTCATATGATCTCAGTGTGCAGCCAACTGTCTGGGTGAGGCCAGGAGGTCCAGACTCAGGCTGTCTCTGAAAGGGCATTAGTGCTCATGTCAGCCTATATATTTGCAGTACAGCCGAATGGCATGCAGGTTGAATCTCAATTTGGGTTTCTGGGTAGACCCAGACGGCAATGTTTTTCTTCTGGAGGGCAGGCAGAGTGCTGCATTGTAGTTCTCGATTGCCAAACTGGAGGGCTTGTGGGCAAGTAGTCTGAGGACGGAAGTCTGAGAACCCAAACTAGAAGTAGGTTTCTGGGTGAGGATATGGCAGGCACAATCTACAGACCTGAATCGAGATCTCGTGCTTCTGAAGTAGGGCGAGGATCAGACGATCGCTCAGGTTGGACAATCTGTCCCTCATGGCCCCTTCTTTAAGGGGGGCGTGGATCACGAGGCCATGGGGGTTTTCCCACGATGGGAGTTGTGAGAAGCTCCCAACTGCAAAGATTTTTCTGCAGGATACTTGAGACCTGTTGGTTGGCTCCAGGACAATGATTCCGAGCAGTGTTCTAAGGATGGAAGGCTGGGTAGCCCACCTCGCATTCCAATTGTCTCCAAGCAACAAGAGAGGTTAGATCTGTTGCATCTGGGGGAGCAATCGAGGAGCCTGAGTTGAAATGGACTCTCCCTTGGAATTGTCCTAATATGATTATGTGTCTTTGAAACCTTGGAATGAAGCGGTGGCCCTGGGGCCTTAAAGGGTTCTCCTAAAGAGAGGCTTTCACACAGCTCCATCGTGCAAGTTTCCCATGTGTAGATGAGATTT
>NW_026745145.1:0-2691 GCF_022355385.1 Mustela nigripes
GCCCAATGCCAGGCTCCCACCCAGGATCCTGGGATCAACCTGAGCTGAAGGCAGACGCTTCACAAATGGACCCCCTCAAGCGCCCCGAGATGCTATTTCAAACACAAAAAGGAACTAAAGAAGATACATTATTGGGGTGCCTGGGTGGCTCAGATGGTTAAGCCTCTGCCTTCGGCTCAAGTCATGATCCCAGGGTCCTGGGATCGAGCCCCAGATCTGTCTCCCTGCTCAGTGGGGAATCTGGTTCTTTCCCTGCCTGCTACTTCCCCTGCCTGTTCTCTCTTTCTCTCTCTCTTAAATTAAAGAAAATACATTGTCAAAGTTAATTTCACATATTGCTTGTTTTAATGTGGCTACTAGTAAATTTAAAATTGCCCCATATATAATATATATCATGGTATATTTCTATTGCATTCCTTTGAGATCACCTTTTTTAAGAAGATGATTTCTGGGTCCAAGGTGTTTTTCTCACTGGCTTTGGAATAGTTTCACAGAAATTCAGTATTTCATGCCCGCCCCATGTTTTCTTCACCTCACCCAAGAACACAGATGCCCCAGAGTAACAGTATCTACAAATACGGCACAGAGACTTGATAGAAACGGGGCCAGGTTGAATGATGGTTCGGGGTACCAGGCAGGGATTCATGGAAGATTATTCAGATGCATCAGATGTTGCTGTTTCCTCAGCCTTACTGGAATCATATGCGGTCTTTGAAAGGAGGAGTCATGCTGTCACGGGGCACCCGTTGTCATCCCCAGGGACTCTGCCCCTTGCCCTCTGTCACGTGGTTCCCCCTTCCGTTTCCCATCTTTCTTAGCACACAGTCTGATTGTTCTTGATGTCCCAGGGAAATCCACTGCATGGTGCCGGGAAGCATGGAGCCTTCAGGGGCTTTTAAATGTAGGGGTGATCTGCCCCCTGAGTGCCTGGGTCTGGTTGGCTGTGCCAGGGAAGTGGTTCCCTTCTGTTTTGGGGCTCCCCGGGACCCACCAGTGCGTCGGCTGTGGTCCCCACCCCAAGCCTTCTCCACACCCACCAACAGCCAGGAGATGGGGTCCCCAAGTGGGTCGGGAGGCAGCGTGCAATGTTGAGCAAGAGCATGGACTGACGTCCGACTGGTTGGGCTCACATCGTAGGTTCCCACACGATGGCTTTGCCGTGGGGTGCATCACTTAGAATCTGTCGGCCCTGTTCCCTCACCTGTCGCATGGCGCAGATGGTCATCGCTCCTCCTGACACCGTGAGAATCCAGCATGGACATCACACATTTAGGGAGGCTTGTGGCACATGCTGGGTGTTCCCTCCAGGGCCACTGTTATCATTCTTCTTGGAATTCTGTGCAGAGGCACATTAAGTAAATAAGTGAGAACCTGGGCGTGGCCATGTGAGCCCAGTACCCACACTTCTGTGCACACTCGGGATCGTCCAGGGTGTTCTGGTGCTCACGTGGAAGGTGAATCCCACATGTCAGGAGGAGGTGCTCAGCAGCACCAGTGATGCCATTGGTTCTGAGAGCTTAGCATGTGGCCAGAGGTTTGATGTGGCAAGCCACTTAGCGCCTTGTGAGGCAGGCGCTGGTTTTGACGCACTTCACAGATGGGCCAGCCTGGGCTTGTAAAGTTCCAGAAACTCAGCAAGTGACATAGCTGGGAAACGGGTGCACTGGGACCTCGACATGGGTCCCTGTCCTGTCAGAGCTCGCGCGTGTTATCGTCAGGGTACGTCACCTAACTAGCTTGTTCTGATCACTTTGCAGCCTCGTGGGCAAGCAGTGTGATGTTTTTATAACCTTTTCTTGCAGAGTCAAACAATTTGGAAGCACTAACACGTAAGAAGGGGTTCATCTTTCTAGACTGGCTGCTGACCCTGTGGAGCTCTCCACCTCAGGGGATGTGTGGCGGACAAGAGCCGCTCACTGCCCCCCTGGCACCCCATGTCCCCATCATGGTGCAGAGCCTGGCTGGGTTTGTGTCTCCTCTCGCAGGTCCGGATGGACACCTCAAGGGTGACATGACGTGTCCGGACGCTCCATCTCTTTGGCTATGGCGGCTCTTTCTGCCATGTGGGGCCTCCTGTCCTCCATGGGCCGCGGGGCATCTTCTGAGATCAGGCCTCTCTGGCACTGGCATCAGGCAGCCCCACACACATGTCAGCAAGCCCAGAACAGATGCCTCGCTTTGTGAAGGAGTTTATGCTTTGGAAGGAAAAGCTCTGGCAGCTTCTTCAAAGGTACGGGTTGTGTTTTCTGATGTCTGTGCGCTTGTACTGAGAGTAGACGCCTCTGGAGCCCGTGTTCCCTGCAGCTGAGCTGGGGGCAGTGGATAAAGCAACAGAAATCATGAGGTCTTGAACCAGGTTGTTGGTCCATCCTTCAAAAATAGATGTGTGTGTATAAATGTACTTGGCCAGAGCCCCATGCGTCCCCGTGTGCCAGCCTGGCTCACTGCGGCCTCGGGGGTTGTCATCCCTGTGCAACGTCCATTCTGCCTTCATCCCTTTCTGTCTCTTTCACACACACACACACACACACACACACACACACACACACACACACTATGGAGTATTATGCCTCCATCAGAAAGAATGAATACCCAACTTTTTATCAACATGGATGGGACTGGAGGAGATGATGCTGAATAAATCAGTCAAGCAGAGAGAGTCAGTTATCATGGTTTCACTTACTTGTGGAG
>NW_026745146.1:0-2691 GCF_022355385.1 Mustela nigripes
CTCAGATGGGCCCAGATTGCCCCTGTTTGTCCTGGGAAGCCTAAAATATTGGGATGGCCTAGGGACGTTGGAGGTTTATCCTCTTAGTAGGGTTGTGGCCATTGGAATGGGCACATACAATTCCCTTGGAGAGGGCAATCACCGTTGTCAGGTTTGACTCCAGGGGCCTGATCCTGTAGGGTGTGTAGGCTAGTGCTGTTTGGACAGTTCTCTGAAAACACAAACCGGTCTTATGTTTCGGGTCATAGGTATGGCAGGACTGATCTACAGACCATGAGGAGAACTCTTCGGGATATGAAAAAAGGGCGAGTGTGAGGCTCTTGCTCAAGTTTTTGTCTCTATATATCGTGTCTCTCATGGTCGTGAAATTTCCGGGTGACTTCATGGGAAATGGACGAGTCTTGCTCTCTGGTGGTTTTGCCCCTTCCAAAGAGTTTTGGGTCATTCTGTGGGATGGAAGAAGTCCGTTGTTCTGTTGTTGTTGATTTGTTTTGTTTTGTTTTTCAACCTCAGGTGTCCCACCAATGAGGGATTCCAGAGTAGAGCCCTGGGAAGGGGCGACTGGACAACCAGAAATCTGGTTATTGTTGGGGCCTAGGGACATGTCAAGCCCATTATGACATCTAATGGTCCAGCCACTGAGAGGACGTAATAGAGGACAGGACTCACTCTGGGGTCACAATGCGTGTTTATGCCCTCGTCGCACTCAAGAATGCCGGGGCCTCAGGGTGAATGCTGGTTTGTCCTACACTGAACGTTGGACAACATGCCAACCACAATGTTTTTTGCCATGAGTAAGGAGGAGTTCTGATTTCGGCATCACAGTGACCCGTGGGTAGTGATTGGAGATAAGGTCTAGGTTCTGAAGCCTGAAAACCGAGGTTGAGAAGAGATGACGACCTAAGGCCATGGCGGGTCCGATGGCTAAGTGTGCGGATAGCTGTCTGGGTGGGGCCAGGATGTCCAGTCTCAGGTTGTGTCAGAAAGGGCATTAGTGCCAAGGTCAGCCTATATATTTGGGGTACAGCCGAATGGTGTGCCCCGTTGATCCTCATTTGGGATTTTTGGGTAGTCCCAGAGGGCAATGTTTTTCTTCTGGAGGTCAGGCCGAGTGCTGCATTGTAGTTCTGGATTGCAAAACTGGAGGGCTTGTGGGCCAGGAGTCTGAGGACCGAAGTCTGAAAACCCAAGCTAGGCCTAGGTTTCTGGGTGAGGATATGGCAGGCACCATCTACAGACCTGAATTGAAATCTCGTGCATCTAAAGTCAGGGCGAGGATCAGACGATCGCTCAGGTTGGACAGTCTGTCACTGATGGCCCATTCTTGAAGGAGGGGTGGATCACGAGGCCATGGGGGTTTTCCCACAATGGGAGTTGTGAGAAGCTCCCAACTGCAAAGATTCTTCTGCAGGACAATTGAGACCTGTCGGTGGGCTCCAGGACAATGATTCCGAGCAGGGTTCTAAGGATGGATGGCTGGGTAGCCCACCTCGCATTCGAATTGTCTCCAAGCAACAAGAAAGGTTAGATCTGCTGGATCTGGGGGAGCAACCGAGGAGGCTGTGTTGAAATGGACTCTCCCGTGGATGTGTCCTAATAAGATTTTGTGTCTATGGAGACCTTGGAATGAAGCGGTGGCACTGGGGCCCTGAAAAGTTCTCCTAAAGAGAGGCTTTCACATAGCACCATCGTGCATGTTTCCCATGTGTAGATGAGATTTATTCAGATTGGTGAGTCAAGAAACAGCCATATGCTGTTATTGAAATCCAAGCCCCTGAGGAGAGATGCCTGGAAACCAAAGCAATGGATCTGATAGGTGCCTAGGGGCCTGTTCGTTCCTTTTTACCTCTGGGGACATCAGTCTACGGGTCTGAGTGCCGGTAGGTGCTCAGATAGGCCCAGATTGCCCCATTTGTCCTCTGGGCCACAAATATTGGGATGGCATCAGGAAATTAGGATGTTTATACTCTTAGTAGGGTTGTGACCATTGGAATGGGCACATACAATTCCCTTGGAAAGGGCAATCATATTCGTCAGGTTTGGCTCCAGGGGCCAGAGTCTGTAGGGTGTGTAGGCCAGGCTCTTTGGACAGAAGTCTGAAGACACAAACTCGGCTTATGTTTAGGGTATTAGGTATGGCAGGACTGATCTACAGACCATGAGGAGAACGCTTTGGGATATGAAAAAAAGGCGAGTGTGAGGCTCTGCTCAAATTTTTGTCTCTGGGTATCGTCTCACTCATGGTCGTGACATTTCCAGATGACTTCATGGGAAATGGATGAGTCTTACTCTCTGGGGGTTTGGCCCCATCCAAAGAGTTTGGGGTCATTCTGTGGGATGGAGGAAGTCCGTTGCTCTGTTGTTGTTGATTTGTTTTGTTTTGTTTTTCAACCTCAGGTGTCCCACCAAATGAGGGATTCCAGATTAGAGCCCAGGGGAGGGGCGACTGGACAACCAGAAATATGGTTAAAAATTGGGACCTAGGTACATGTCAAGCCCATTATGACATCCAATGTTCCTGCCACTGAGAGGACGTACTAGAGGACAGGACTCACACTGAGGGTCACAATGCGTGTTTATGCCCTCTTCGCACTCAAGAATGGGCGGGGCCTCAGGGTGAATGCTAGTTTCTCCTACACTGAACGTTGGACAGCATGCCAACCACATGGTTTTTTGCCTTGGGTACGGAAG
>NW_026745147.1:0-2690 GCF_022355385.1 Mustela nigripes
TCAGGTTGGAGTTTCTTTCCATGATCCGACTTCATGAAGATTGGGGGCATCATGTGACCTTGGAAGCTTTCCATGATATGAGTTGTGAGGGGGTCCATGAACAAGGAATCCTGTGGGACTGTCGAAACCTGTTGGATGGCTCAAGAATGTCCCATCAGGAAAGACGCAAAAGCAGGGTTTTAAGGGTTCTAAGGATCTCTAAGGAGAGATGCCTGGAAACAAAAGCAATAGATCCAATAGGTGCCTATGGGCCTGTTCTTCCTTTTTACCTCTGGGGACATCAGTCTACGAGTCTGAGCGTGGTAGGTGAACAGATGGGCCCAGAGTGCCCCTGTTTGTCCTGGGATGCCACAAATATTGGGATGGCCTCAGGGACTTTGGACGTTTATCCTCTTAGTAGGGTTGTGGCCATTGGAATGGGCACATACAAATCCCTTGGATAGGGCAAGCCCAGTCTTCATGTTTGGCTCCAGGGGCCTAGGCCTGTAGGGTGTGTACCCAGGGCTGTTTGGACAGTTGTCTGAAGACACAAACTCGGCTTATGTTTCGGGTCATAGGTATGGGAAGACTGATCTCCAGACCATGAGGAGAACTCTTCGGAATATGAAAAAAGGGCGATTGTGAGGCTCTTGCTCAAGTTTTTGTCTCTGGATATCGTGTCACTCATGGTCGTGAAATTTCCGGGTGACTTCATGGGAAATGGACGAACCTTACTCTCTGGGGGTTTGACCCGTCCAAAGAGTTTGGGGTCATTCTGTGGGATGGAAGAAGTCCGTTGTTCTGTTGTGGTTGATTTGTTTTGTTTTGTTTTTCAACCTCAGGGGTCCCACAAAATGAGGGATTCCAGTGTAGAGCCCTGGGGAGGGGCGACTGGACAACCAGAAATCTGGTTAAAAATTGGGGCCTATGGACATGTCAAGCCCATTATGTCATCTAATGGTCCAGCCAATGAGAGGACGTACTAGAGTTCCGGACTCACGCTGAGGGACACAATGCATGTTTATGCCCTCGTCGAACTCAAGAATGGGCGGGGCTTCAGTGTGAAGGCTGGTTTCTCCTACACTGAACTTTGGACAACATGCCAACCACAAAGATTCTTGCCATGGCTAAGGAAGAGTTCTGATTTCTGCATCACAGTGACCCGTGGGCAGTGATTGGAGATAAGGTCTAGGTTCTGAAGCCTGAAAACTGAGGTAGGGAAGAGATGATGACCTAAGGCCATGGCGGGTCTGAAGTACTCAGTGTGCGCTCAGCTATCTGGGTGCTGGTCACGAGGTCCGGGCTCAGGTTGTCAACAGTGCATTAGTGCCCAGGTTAGACTATATATTTTGGGTGCATTCGAGTGCCGTGTAGGTTCTTATCTGAAGAACTCTTCAGGATCTGAAGAATGAGCGAGTCTGAGGTGCGTGCTCAGACTTTTCTCTCTGGATTTTGTAACAGCGATAGCCGTGGAATGTTGTGGAAGCCTCATGGGCCAGGGACGAATCTTGCTCTCTGTGGATTTGGCCCGATCCCAATTGTTTTTCGTCAATCTGTGGGATGGGAAGACTCCTTTCAGGTTAGTTACCTCAGGTGTCCCACCAAAAGAGGAATTCCAAAGGAGAGCCCTGGGGAAGAGTGAAGGGACAACCCTAACTACTGTTAAAAATTGGGGCCTAGAGGCATTGCAAGCCCGTTATGCTGTCTCTCCATCCAGCCACTGAGAGGCCTTACCTGAGGACTGGGCTCATGCTGAGGGGTCACAATGTGTGTTTGTGACCAATGTGGCCCGCAAGCATGGTCGGGGCCTCATGGGCCACACTGGTTTCCACTACACTGAACCTTGGACAACATGCCAACCACAAGGTTTCTTGCCCTGGGGAAAGAGTTCTGATTTCTGCATCATTTTCAAACCCGTCCGTGATTGGAGATAAGGTCTAGCTTCTGAAACCTGAAAACCGAGTTTGAGAAGAGATGACGACCTAAGGCCATGGCGGGTACGATATGCTCAGTGTGCGTCCAGCTGTCTGGGTGGGGCCAGAATGTCCAGTCTCAGGCTGTGTCAGAAAGGGCATTAGTGCCCTGTTCAGCTTATATATTTGGGGTACAGCCGAATGGTGTGCAGGTTGATGCTCATTTGGATTTCTGGGCAGCCCCAGAGGGCAATGTTTTTCTTATGGAGGGCAGCAGAGTGCTGCATTGTAGTTCTGGATTGCCAAACTGGAGGGCTTGTGGGCCAGTAGTCTGAGGACGGAAGTCTGAGAACCCAAGCTAGGCCTAGGTTTCTGGGTGAGGATATGGCAGGCACAATATACAGACCCGAATCGAGATCTCGTGCATCTGCAGTCAGGGCGAGGATTAGACGATCGCTCAGGTTGCACATTCTGTCCCTGATGGCCCCTTCTTGAAGTGGGGGTGGATCACGAGGCTATGGGGGATTTCCCACGATGGGAGTTGTGAGAAGCTCCCAACTGCAAAGATTCTTCTGCAGGACAATTGAGACCTGTTGGTTGGCTCCAGGACAACGATTCGGAGCAGGGTTCTAAGGATGGATGGCTGGATAGAACACTTCGCATTCCAATTGTCTCCAAGCAACAAGACAGGACAGATCTGCTGGATCTGGGGAAGGAACCGAGGAGGCTGAGTTGAAATGGACTCTCCCGTGGATGTGTCCTAATATGATTTTGTGTCTATGGAGACCTTGGAATGAA
>NW_026745148.1:0-2690 GCF_022355385.1 Mustela nigripes
CTTAGTGGAAAAGCTCTCAGTTTTTCTCCATTGAGAATGATATTCGCAGTGGGGTTTTCATAGATGGCTTTGATGATATTGAGGTATGTACCCTCTATCCCTACATGTTGAAGAGTTTTGATCAAGAAAGGATGCTGTATTTGTCAAATGCTTTTCAGCATCTATTGAGAGTATCATATGGTTCTTGTTCTTTCTTTTATTAATACATCACATTGATTGATTTGCAGATGTTGAACCAACAACCTTGCAGCCCTGGAATAAATCTCACTTGGTTGTGGTGAATAATCCTTTTAATGTACTGTTGGATCCTATTGGCTAGTATTTTGGTGAGAATTTTTGCATCTGTGTTCATCAAGGATATTGGTCTGTAATTTTCTTTTTGACGGGATCTTTGTCTGGTTTTGGGATCAAGGTAATGCAGGCCTCATAAAATGAGTTTGGAAGTTTTCCTTCCATTTCAATTTTTTGGAACAGTTTCAGGAGAATAGGGATTAATTCTTCTTTAAATGCTTGGTAGGATTCTCCTGGGAAGCCGTCTGGCCCTGGGCCCTTGTTTGTTGGGAGATTTTTGATGACTGTTTCAATCTCCTTACCGGTTGTAGGTCTGTTCAGGTTTTCTGTTTCTTCCTGGTTCAGTTTTGGTAGTTTATATGTCTCTAGGAATGCATCCATTTCTTTCAGATTGTCAAGTTTGCTGGCATAGAGTTGCTCATAATATGTTCTTATAATTGTTTGTATTTCTTAGGTGTTGGTTGTGATCTCTCCTCTTCAATTCATGATTTTATTTATTTGGGTCCTTTCTCTTTTCTTTTTGATAAGTCTGGCCAGGGGTTTATCAACCTTATTCATTCTTTTAAAGAACCAGCTCCTAGTTTTGTTGATTTGTTCTATTGGTTTTTGGTTTCTGCTTCATTGATTCTTGCTCTGATCTTTATTTCTCTTCGCCTGCTGGGTTTAGGCTTTCTTTGTTGTTCTTTCTCAAGCTCCTTTTGGTGTAGGGTTAAGTTGTGTATTTGAGACCTTTCTTGTTTCTTGAGAAAGGCTTATATCACTATATATTTTCCTCTCAGGACTTCCTTTGCTGTGTCCCACAGATTTTGAACCATTGTGTTTTCATTATCATTTGTTTCCATCAATTTTTTTCAATTCTTCTTTAATTTCCTGGTTGACCCATTCATTCTTTAGAAGGATGCTGTTTAGTCTCCATGTATTTGGTTTCTTTCCAACTTTCCTCTTGTGATTGAGTTCTAGCTTCAGAGCATTGTGGTCTGAAAATATGCAGGGAATGATCCCAGACTTTTGGTACTGATTGAGACCTGATTTGTGACCCAGGATGTGATCTATTCTGGAGAATGTTCCATGTGCACTAGAGAAGAATGTGTATTCTGTTGCTTTGGGATGGAGTATTCTGAATATATCTGTGATGTCCATCTGGTTCAGTGTACAGTGTATCATTTAAGGCCTTTATTTCCTTGTTGATCTTTTGCTTGGATGATCTGTCCTTTTCAGTGAGGGGGGTGTAAAGTCCCTTATTATTGTATTATTGTCGATGTCTTTCTTTGATTTTCTTATTAATTGGTTTATATAGTTGGCTGATCCCACGTTAGGGGCATAGATATTTAAAATTGTTAGATCTTCTTGTTGGGCAGACCCTTTGAGTATGATATAGTGTCCTTCCTCATCTCTTATTATAGTCTTTGTCTTAAAATCTAATTGATCTGATATAAGGATTGCCACCCCAGCTTTCTTTTGGTGTCCATTAGCATGGTAAATTGTTTTCCATCCCCTCACTTTAAATCTGGGAGTGTCTTTGAGTCTAAATTGAGTTTCTTGTAGACAGCATATTGATAGGGTTTATTTTTTATCCATTCTGATATACTGTGTCTTTTGATTGGGGTATTTAGCCCATTTACCTTCAGGGTAACTACTGAGGGATATGAATTTAGTGCCATTGTATTGTCTATAAGGTGACTGTTACTGTATATTGTCTCTGTTCCATTCTGGTCTACTACTTTTAGGCTCTGTCTTTGCTTAGAGGACCCCTTTCAATAATTCCTGTAGAGCACATTTGGTGTTTATAAATTCTTTAGTTTTTGTTTGTTCTGGAAGCTTTTTATCTCTTCTTCTATTTTCAATGATAGCCTAGCTGGATATAGTATTCTTGGCTGCATGTTTTTCTCGTTCAGTGTTCTGAATATATCATGCCAGTTCTTTCTGGCCTGCCAGGTCTCTGTGGATAAGTCTGCTGCCAATCTAATATTTTTACCATTGGATATTACAGACTTCTTGTCCTGGACTGATTTCAGGATTTTCTCTTCGTCACTAGACTTGTAAGTTTTACTATTAGGACCTAGTCTTACTGATTTTGAGTGGGGTTCTCTGCGCCTCCTGGATTTTGATGCTTGTTCCCTTTGCCATATTAGGGAAATTCTCTACAGTAATTCACTCCACTATACCTTCTGCTCCCCTCTCTCTTTCTTCTTCTTCTGGAATCTCAATTATTCTAATGTTGTTTTGTCTTCTGGTATCACTTATCTCTCGAATTCTCCTCTTATGGTCCAGTAGTTGTTTGTCTCTCTTTTGCTCAGCTTCTTTATAGGATAAATGAGGCAGAAGAGAGAATTAGTGATTGGTCTTCTATATCACTAATTCTCTCTTCTGCCTCATTTATCCTAGCAGTAAGAGCCTCC
>NW_026745149.1:0-2690 GCF_022355385.1 Mustela nigripes
GGACATCCCCAGGGAGCCCTCTGGAGGACTGGCATCGCCATCCCCCACCCCAGACACTGGCCATGTTTGGCGCTGGCTCATTCTTCCCTAGCCTTGAACTCTGTCTTTACCCCAGGGAAGACATGAGACCTGATAGCTGGCCTTTTGTTCATCAACTCCCGCTGCCCAGCACCACCATCCGCACGGGAAGGACCTCCCCCCGCTGGGATGCCATCCCAGAGCTTATGTGTCCTAGACCTCTAGGCAAGCATGAGGGCCCATCCCTTCCTCGGAATGGGGATTCCAAGGCAGCATCGTAAGCACCAACCTTACACCAGGAGCTCAGGCACACCACCTGCTCCTTTCTGAGAAGGAGCTCATTAGTGAGCCTCCACACAGGAACATACAGGAACACGGGTGACATCGGTCTTCTACATTTCAGTGGTTTTCCTCGGGGGCCTCGGTCGACCTTGTCTTTCACCCCGGCACCAGGCTCCGTGGGAAGTTTTCACGGCTTCTGGTCAAGGGCGATGCTTCCTCATATGCATCTCAGCAGCGTGAACCTCCCTGGGTGGGACAGATATGCAGACACACACACACGGACACACGGGCACTCAGGCACTCAGAAGGGGGCTCTGCATTCCCACACCTGGCCCCTGAAACAAAAGGAAGGAGATGGCACATGTACACACAGACACACACACGCCTGCACACATACGCGCGCGCACACACACACACACACACACAGAGTGAAAATACAAACACACCCCATCGGGCTACTTTCAAACACACAGACACACACATACACACGTGCTCACGCAAAAACACCGAACACACTAAAGACACACATGTATCTCTGCAACTCAGGCATGTACACCAGACATGCAGGCTGGCACAGAGGTGCTCGTAAGCACACACACACACACACACACACACACACACACACACCATAGAGCTCTCACAGAACGTCTCTGGCACAGGCATGGACATTTGGACCCAACTCAAAAGGACATTCGAGGTGTGACCTGGGACACTTTAGTCACACACACACAAGAGACCACATCCAAAGCCTCTGGCAGACAGGCATACACAACTGACCCCAGCACATCGGAGCATGCACACTCACACAAACTTACCCTTGAGGAAAGGGAAGAATGTAAGCAAAACCCTTGTTCTGCATCCTCAAAGAACGCACGTGTATACAAGCCTGCACACACACACACACACACACACACACACGCAGACAGGCGAGCGGTTTGCGAACCCACTGTACACACTACATACACACTCGTGCATATGGATCTGAGGCCTGCACACCATCCCTTGCATGGAGACACGTAGGCGCTTGCAAAAACACTCGGGACACACCCAGTTGCCACAAGGTCTCTGGCACAGGCATACGCATTTGGCCTCACCATAAAAATCATACAGGTGTGTGCCCAAAAACACTAACATGCATACCGCACCACCACTATGGCCTCGAGCCCACAGGCATAATAACGTGACACATCGGCGCATGCACACACGCTCATAGCCCTAAGGGTACAGAAGCATGTAAACAAAACCCATCATCTGTGTCATAAAGAAGAACACACACGTAGCCATTCTCTCAATCTCTCATACACACACACACACACACACACTGACACAATTATACAATCACAACGAGCTCTACGCTCATACACAAAACACACACAGGGAGCACTCGCAGGCATCCATCCATGCCCTCCCCCACACACAGCTATGCTTCCAAGCACACGCACACACGAAAACACATCCAAAGTCTCCGGCATAGGCGTACACAGTTGACCCTGCTCAAAAAAGAAGTCTGCCCCTGGTGCCCTGCAATCCATAAACATCCACAGAATTGGACACACAGACATTCTCACCTGTCTAAAACACATACTCCAACGCACACTCCTTGAGGATGCAGACACATGCGAGGAAAACAAACGAACTCCCTGACATAGAAATGCACACTCAACCGCTCAAACACACCCACACGTGCACGCACGCGCACAAAAGCCCATGCAAACCCACACTCATTCCCAGCACACATCCTATCTCTGTCACGGACTCATGCACCCTCAGCCCAAACACTGGACACAGAACTGCGCATGGAAACATACACCCACAACACACACCATAGCTGTCCAGCCCTTGCACAAAGGAGGCCCCAGAGAGACACAGACACACACACATGCACTACAGGTTGTTTACTGAGGGGAGGCACACAATGCGTACACATGGTCGAGGGCATAGGGCCATTCCCCATTGCCCCTTCACACACACACACACACACACACACACACACACACACACACGTCCGTGTGCAGGCGCGGACCTGCCCTCAGCGGCTCCCTCACACATAAACACTCAGGATGTCCGCCATCCCATGGAGCACACCTGCGTTCCCTCACACATCCGTGGAACTGTCCCCAGCACTGCAGGAGGATCTGTTTCCACAGGGAGGGACCGTGAGCGACAGCCTCATCTTTGCTCCTCCCACGACCCTTGGTTTTGCGCTGGAGCTGACCGAGAAGATGCATGGCATTGCAACTCAGCAATGCAGGGCACAGGTCCAGGTTGAAGGGCAACAGAAAAACCTCTCCAAGCCATGTGAATACGGTGGTACGAGGAGCCAAGGGGACCCCAGGGCCCCGTTCGGGAGCACCTTACCCCTCCTGTGCGCCCCGCTCTACAGAACAAGA
>NW_026745150.1:0-2690 GCF_022355385.1 Mustela nigripes
TAACCTTTCCCTCCCCTTCAAAACCCATTATTTGAAAAAACAAAAAAAGAAGTGAAGGGAGAAATCCTCCCACTCCCATCCCCACTCACCTCCATAGCCACCTCCTCTTCCAAGAACTAACAGACAAGGTGCCAAGAAGTGTTAGGTACCAGCAGTGGTCTCAGAGCTCATTCAAGGATCATGGTGAAAGTCATTCAAAGAGATTGTGGGGGCACAGGGATCCAATTAAGGGGGACAAGTTTAAGGTTTGCCTGGTCCCCTAAAAATTAATGGCACTAGAGAAGATGAGCTTTGGGAACTATAGCTTCAGTGAGTCATGGTGGGAAGAGGCCATGAGGGCAGCAAAGACAGTCTTAGATGATGTTATTAATAGCACTACAGGCTCTAGATTTCCTGTGGTGGTGTTCTTGGCAAGACCAGCCCGGCCAAAGTGGATACTCACAACCTGGAACATAGGGTCTTGGAGATCCCAGCAAGTGTGGTATGATGAGAGTGTAAAATGATAGGAGGTGTCCTTTGGAAGGACTGTCTTCTTGACTTTAAAAGGGAGAACCCAAATCTGTAGGTGAAATCTTCTTGGCTACAAAGAAGGCCGAGTCCTTCTAAGGTCAAGGTCTCCTCATCATTTTAAAAGATGTCAAAGAACATATTCAGACATTTCAAAGATGTCCTCATGTCCATCCATTCCCACTCTGGAATTCTATCAATAAGGTGAGAGTTCCTCTAGTTGGAAAAAATATCTAAAAAGACTTCCCTTTCTCATGTAATTTCTGTAACCTCCAGGACACACCCACCTACCCCTTCCAGCACTGTAATGAAGCTACAGCTGGTGCCAATTTGTGGAACTCATTAAAGGCTATTTTCCCTTATATACCCTGGACCAAGTTCCCATGATCCCTCACCTGATTTCCTGCACTCACCTTCCACCTGGTGTGTTCACACCTGCACGTGCCTTTTACCAACCCCTTTGCTAAAAGGCAGCCAGAGTGAACTTTCAAAGACCTATCAGTTCCTGGCATTTGTCTCCATAGAAAACTGCACTGATCTTCTAACAAATTCTCAGTCCTCCAAAAGCATCCATAATCCTCCCATCCGTCCCTTCTTACCCTTCCAATTGACTGAGGCCTGTTCTGCCCTTCAACCACGCTGCCTCCCTCTTCCTGTGGAGACCCCTCATGGTGCCTGCCTCCAAGCACAGGTGATTCCCATTGATGGGAAGACCCTCTTCCTCTCCCCCGTCTCCCCACTCCAGTTACTCCCACTTATTCGAGAGCTCACAAGCCCCATGGTACACACTCTCCATGCAGCCTGCTCTCTCTTTTCTAGCACTGGCCTCCGTTTCTAGCTGTGGTTGTGTCACGGATGTCCCTCCCCAGCCTGCCTCCAAGCTCTCTGTCCGTTTAGCTCCAACATCTGACACAGTGCCTGGCACGTAGTAAGCCCTGGCTAGCCTCTAAGAGCCTCACTAAGGGACTGAAATCATTTTAAAAATGTCACCACGTAGGCTCCAAACTGTAGGCAGAAAAAGCTTTGCCTGGATTGACATTTTAGAGACGTATTTGTCAAGTTAGATGTGTTCACTGACTTTACCTTGTAAAATTAAAAAAAAAAGGACCTCTGTATCGCTTCACATCTAACGAAGGCACATGTATACTATTAGACCACGTTATGAGCTTAATGGAAGGAGACAAGATTTTTTCGCTAAGAAAACGTATAAGACTGTTGAGGTCATGTGGGAGGAAATAGTCCGTTTGTTGGAACATTGCTATCTTACTCTACCACAGCCACTAATAAAAATCTGACACGGGGTGAGTCAGAATTGTCTGTCGGAGATGAGTTAGATCTGGCTCATGTTCGTACAGACATGAAAGCCAGGAACGAAGAAGCAGGCTTTGAAAGTCTAGGTTGAGGAGGCGGTGTGGTTCACTGCGATGAGCTAAGTGCCCAGGGCCACAGGCAGACATGCGGGCCTGTGTCCTTCCTTTGTTCTGGGGTCCCTCTTGCACCATGTGGTGAGGCTAGCAGCTGGGAGCAGCTCAGGACAAAACCAGGTGGCAACTTACCTCTCCCACCCTCCTGTGGGCTTCAGTGGGCTCCAGTGGGCTCCAGTGGGTCCCATGGGACAGCCTGCCTTCCTTGCAAAGCCCAGTAGCACTGGGAGCAGAAACTGGGACCAAAGAGTGAGCACCCTGTTTGACAAGCTGGACCAGCCACCTCTTCTTCAGATGCAGGGGGAGCCCTGGCGTGCTGACTCCTCCCTTCTTCCTTTCCCCTTTCCTCCCTCCCTCCCTCTTCCCTTCCCCTCTCTCCTTCCATGGTGGTGCCCTTTCCCGATGCCCACTTCATCCCTTTTCCTTTCTTACATGCCTGTCTTCTAGAGATTCTTCTCTCCTCCCAATTACTTCCCTTCGTCTGAATCTCCTCTTTGGTCCCTTTGTCCCTGCTCTCTGCTCCTCCTCCCCTTCCCTGGCCCCTGTTCAGCTCCATCCAGACTGCAGGCAGAGCTGGACTAACACGCTCACTTGCTAGCTCAACACCCTCCAGAGAAGTCACTCTTCGGTGGCCACCTTCCTGACCCCCTGGTCCTTTCTCCACTTATTCAGCTATTGCTCTGAGTCTGAGGAGGACAGAGCGGGGCTGCCACAGAATCAGGCCAGAGGAGAAACCAAACCATGTGTCCACACTGTCCC
>NW_026745151.1:0-2689 GCF_022355385.1 Mustela nigripes
ACATTTCTCAGCGAATGCTGTGCTTTCGCAGAGGCTTTGGTTTGGAGTGAACAGCACTTCACCGCTGCTTCCTCAGCAAGGCTTCGGTCGCGTCAGGGAAGAAGAGCTGCGGGAGAGCTGGTGCCTCTTGGGCCTTGCTTTCCCAGGCTCCATGGTCGCGTCCTGGGTTCACCCTGCCAGTCCGAACTAAGCAGACACAGTCACAACCGTGCAGTAGCGCGCTTAGCCTAGAATGGCACTCTATGCACACTAGCATCTCCCGGTGTAGGCATCGCTTGGCCTTTTACTCTGGCGGTCTGGCGGACTCGCGGACTAGGCCTTTGCTTTCCCCACAGGAAAGGAGAGGTGACAGGATCCCTGCACACCGCCCGTGCACTGAATAGGGAGCTTTGGGGGACTGTCATCACTCCTTCTCCTTAAACCCCGTGCCTCCTCGAAGCTTCCACATCCTGGAGGAAGAGGGCATCTGATGGCCAGGTCTTTCTGGGAGTTGTTTCTCGAGTTCAGGTTAGGCGCCTGGTGGCAAGCCCATGGCTCCACCACGGAAAGGTGGCCAAGGAGCTGCTGTCTCCTTGGGCCCAAAAGCTCAGGACACGCATGCTTTCTGCCCAGACTCCTTCCTCAAAGTGGAGCCCTTCCCCCCTGCCCTAATCTTCCCCTCGTGTCGCCTTAGCAGCCAGGCTTCCGTCGCTCTGCAGAGACAGTCGTGTCCCTTTCCTTAACGCTCTTTCCAAAGGCACCACCGCGCTTCACTCTCAGGCAGAGGGGATGCCCAGGCAAAGAGGATTTCGCTCCATGAGGGTTATTACGCCGTGCTGTGGAGACTAGCTCCGGCAAGCAGCAGGCAGCATCCCACAGACCCGACTCTGATTTCCAAAGAATACTGTGCTTTCCCAGAGAGGATGCCCCTGCAAAGAGGCTTTCGCTCTATGCGCGTTTCTCCCATCGTGCTGCGAATACTAAGCTAAGGCAAGCAACAAAAGCAGCCCACAGAACCGACTCTGATTTCCCAGCGACTGCTATGCTTTCGCAGAGGTTTCAAGCTTGTCGCGAACCGCACTTCGCTGCAGCTTCCTCAGCAAGGCTTTGGTCGTTCGCTCTGTCGCGGCAGGGAAGAAGAGCCGCAGGAGAGCTGGTGCCTCTTGGGCCTTGCTTCCAGGGCTCCAAGTTCGCGCCCGGGGTTCACCTTGCTAAGCCGAACTAAGCAGACACAGTCACAAGCCTGCAGCAGCGTGCGTGGCCTAGCATGGCACCCTATGCCTATTACCATCTCCTGGCCTAGGTAAGGCTTTGCCTTTTGCTTTGGCGCTCAGGCGGACTCGGGGTCTAGGCCGTGCCCTCACCACAGGAGAGAGGAGGCAACAGCATCCCTGCACAGGGCCCAGGCACTCGGATGGGGAACTGTGGGGGACTGGCTCCACTCCTTCCCCGGCACACCCCCTGCCACCCACAATGCTGCCACATCTTGGTGGAAGGTGGCATCTGAATGCCCGTTCTCCATGGGGTTGTTTCTGTGAGTTCCGGGTATGGCACCTGGTGGCAAGCCCAAGTCTGCCTTTGGGACAGGTGGCCAAGGAGATGCTTTCGCCTTGGGACCAGAGGCACAGGAAAGGCCAGCCTTCTGCCCAGACTCCTACCTCAGAGTGGAGCACGCGCCCCTGCCCTAGTCGTCCCCTCATGTCTCCTTAGCAGGCAGGCTTCCATCTCTCCTCACAGGGAGCGGGTGACACTTGTCTTGCCAGCGGCCTGCTGTGCGTGCCACGGCAGGCTATCCTGCTTCCCGAGCGTTTCCCGAACCCAAGGCCAAGGGCTCCTTCTCTTCCCCGGGGGCGGCGTGCTGTGCCTTCCCCACACTTGCTCCTGGGGAGCACGGTGACAAACGTGTGCAACCACGCTTCTCTCTCAGGCAGAGGAGATGCTAGGGCAAAGAGGATTTCGCTCAGTGCATTAGTGCGCTGCTAGACTATATAATTCGGGTACAGTCAAGTGCCGTCTAGGTTCATCCTCATTAATGGTGCCTGGGCAGCTCATTAAGCAATATTTATTTTCTAGAGGACCGGCAGAGTGCTGCATTATGGGTCCGGAATTGCCAAACTTGAGGGCTTCGGGGCCAGGAGTGTGAGGACCAAAGTCTGAGAAACACAAGCTAGACTTGAGTTTCAGGGCGAGGGCACGGCAGGTACCCCCTGCATATCTGTACCAATATCTCATGCATCTGAAGTCAGGGCGAGGTCTGAAGTCGTTGGCTCAGGTTGGAGTTTCTGTGCATGACGGCCCCTTCATGAAGGGAGCGGAATCTCGAGGTCATGGAGGTTTTCCCACGTTGGGTGTTGTGGGATGCCCCCTTCAAGGATTCCTTCTGTGCGACAATTGAGACCTGTTGGACAGCTCCAGGACATCCCATATGGAATGACTCCAGAGCGCCGTTCAAGGATGGATGCCTGGGAAGCCCGCCTCGCATTCCAATTGTCTCCTGGCAACAAGACAGTTTAGATCTGATGGCTCTGCGGGAGCAACCGAGTGGCTGAGTTGAAATGGACTTTCCTGAGCATGGGTCCTAATGTGTGTTTGTGTCCATGAGGGCCTTGGAATGGGGCGGTGGCACCGGGACCCTGAAGTATTCTCCTAAGCTATTGACATAACTCCCATGCACAAGTTTCCTTGTGGAGACGAGATTTGTTCTGATGGG
>NW_026745152.1:0-2689 GCF_022355385.1 Mustela nigripes
CTGTTAGGGGTGGAGGGCTTTAATGGTTTGAAGAAGTAAGGAGTTGATTTCTGCAGAGAAGCTTCTTGCGAAACCTGTCCTAGCCTAACTTGAAGACGTCTCTTAATGGAGAACTCACTATTTTGCAAAGCAACTAATTTTCTGCATAAAAATCACTGACCCCGCGCTGGACACATAGTAGGACACATAAATGTTCCTCCCTCCCGCTTCTGTCACCAAATCTGGTAGAGCTATCTGCAGCCCGCACCAGCCCGTTACAGCTCTTGGGCAACCGGTGAGTTTTTTTGTGTTTTGTTTTTTTGTTTTCTTAGTGCACAAGCCCTCCTGAGGACGGCGGCCAAGGCCAGGGAGCCACTGGCGGCAGGGGGCGGTAGAGTCGCCAAAGGTGCTTTGTACTCCTGGCAAGGTAGCCCCTGCAGGGAGCTCTGGGATACAGGCTACAGAGGTCACTCCAGAAGGCTCGCGGCCAGACGACCATTTGGCTCCCGTTGCTTGCTTTCCTCCTTTCGGTTGAGATGCGCAGCGGGTGGAGGAGAGGTGGAGGAAGAGGCTCTGCCCCCTGCCGCGCATTGTGTAAAGCGCGGTGCCCAGGCTTCCGAGACTCGTTAGAGTTCGAATCCCTACTCTGTGGGGTAGCTGACTAGCTTAGCAAGTCCCTCAATTAGATCGGCGGGGTGGTTGTGAAGTTGGAAGGAGGAAGCGCAAGCAAAGTGCTTATCCCGGATAAGATCTGGAAGATCTCCGTTCCTTGCCAGGCCCTCCTCCTCTCCCCAACCTTCATCAAAGATAAAGATTTGAAAGTTTGAGGCATCGAGAACTCAGAGGGAGGGATATGTGGCTCCCAGATGATGCCCCCAAGCCAGGCCAGAAAGCCAGAGGACGGACAGTGGCATTCAATTATGTAAGCCACGGTCTGTGTTTAAGGGAAAAGCTTGCATCAGTGATTTTAGTGACGCCACTCGGGAGTCTTAAGACATTCCAGGTCACAGACCCAGTCCTTGGGGCAGCGGTGAGGCCCTTCTGCCCATCACCTCCACTCCTCACAGGTACTACCTATTTTATTTCTACCCCTGTTCTCCTCCCTTCCAAGTAGCTGTGTTACTCTTTTCAAAAAACTTGTGGTGAGCACTCATTGGATGCCAGGGACATCTCCTCCTACCTGGGTGCCTAGCACAGTGCGTGGCACAGCGCTGTGGCTGTATACAGGCGGCAAAGACATGTCCTGGGTAAAATCTTTTGGAAACGCCGAGACCTGAGGGCACCAAAGGAGTTATCATAAGGAATCCAGAGAGAGGATTCCTGAAGTGGCACCCCAGGCACTGTGGGGAGGAAGAGGATGAAGGCTTTGGGGGAGGGGGCTCTTCCTTTCCTCCTCAAAGTGGTCCATTTCTAAGCCTGCCTGGAAGGATGTTGTTCCACTGCTTCGGAGGTTTCTGCGGTCAATTAAGAAGAAAGCCTCTTTCCTGGAGGGCAGAGGCCCTGGCCAGCTAGAGGGTGAGTCACTGTCTCAGAGCTCAGCAGCAGAGGTGGCGCTAAAGTGGCAATGAATCACTCCAAGATGACATGGGGAGATTACCTGAGTGAGGATGAGCAGGTGGATGAAGCAGAAGCCCGAGCCCTTGGGACTGGTGCTAAGTGGTAGTCACTATATACAGACGCATAGAATCGGCTCCTAACCCACTTCCCTGCTTCCACTCCAGCTGGGTCCCCAAGGAAAGCCTTGGCAGCCTTCTCAGAGGAGGAAGTAAAGTGGAAAGCACCCTTCTTAGGGGGGTGTTTGGGATACTTGTGTTCCAATCCTGAGTCTGCTGCTTGCTATGCAACCTTGGGAAATCTCTTTTCCCTCCTGTGTCCAACACCGGAAGGAAATTCATGAGGTAAGGGTCTCTGTGCCAGGCCATGTGCTAAGTATTTTACTGATGTTATTTCACATGCTCTTTCCCACAAGCTATAGGGTGACATTTACTCCCCCATTTTGCACATGAGAAAATGGACACGGAGTGATCTTCAGTGATCTACCTTTTCACTAATATATCACGCAGTATTTATGTATTTATGTTACCAAGGTGATCACTATAACCCAAGCCAACAATCTGCTGTTTTTCTGCATAAATCGGCTCCGTATGCACTTGGGTTCAAATCATTTCTCCCAACTGCTCCCAACACCGACCTGTGATGCTTTCCTGACAAGGCAGTTGGCTATCTGAATGGGTTTCTCTCTTCATCTTCTGTGACACCCACCCACTCTTAACTAAAATTTTTCTGTGGTGTGTTAGTCTAAGATCCCACATTAGAAAGCAAGCATCACCAGGAAGATGCACCCCAATATCAGTCCTGTATCACAAAGGTGGGGGAAGTGGCTTAGGATGCTGCAGTGGGGAGGAGGGGCAGAGCTGCCAGGGCCAGAAGGAGGGGCTACAGAAAATTCCAACGGAGGGGGGGGGGGGGGGGAAGAGAGAGAGAGAGAAAGAGAGAAAGAGGGAGATGCCAGGACAATTTGGACCAGCCTCAAATTGCCACTCCCTTCCTTTCCCCCCCTCTCTTGATCTGGTGCTCTAGAATGTACAAAGGGGTAGCACCCAACCCATTTTCTGCAGGAGGAGAGGGAGAGATCCTCTTCTTCTACGGAAAGGAAAACTGCCCTGAGCATTCAAATTACATTCCTTTTTTGGGTAAGATTTATTGAATA
>NW_026745153.1:0-2689 GCF_022355385.1 Mustela nigripes
ACTCCTGTCTGCCTGACCTCCGGCCGCGCTCTGAGCTCACTGAGCCTGCGACCGGTTCAAGGTAACACGGAGCTGCGAGCTTACTGTCGGCTCTGTCTCTGTAGCCGGCTTTCCCGTTCCAATACCCGCAAGCTCTGCGACACTCAGACACCCCCGATTCTTCTGTGACCCTGCGGGACCTGAGGCCACACTGACCTCGTGTGGGCTTTGCCTCGGGTAGCTTCTGGAGCGATGTCCCTCAGCGGAACAGACTTTTAAAAGCCCAGATTTTGTGCAGGGTTGCTCTGCCGCTTGCCGGGAACCGGCCCCTCCCCCCGGGGTCTATCTTCCCGTCGCTTTTGATTCACTTCTCCGCTGGTCCTACCTTTCAGAAAGTGGTTGTTTTTCTGTTTCCAGAATTGCTGTTATTCTTCTCTTCGATCTGCCGATGGATTTTCAGGGGTTTGCAATCTTTAGAAAAGCTATCTAGCTGATCTCTGGCTAGCTGAAGTAGACTAAGCCTGCTACATCTCCGCCATTTTCATATCTGGTAATTTTTAATCAACGTGGATTTGCTGCATCAAATAGTTCCTTCTTCTTCAAATATAAATATATAAATATATTGATGATGTCACACGCATGTCTTAGGAGAATGTCATACCTTTAGTAGCAAACTTGAAATCTTGGCCATTGGTTATGATTTTTGTTTTGGTTTGATTTGGTTCGGTTTTTGTAATTTTAATAATCCATCAAGCCTTTGGCTTTGTCTGACCTGATTGCTTTCAGCTCTTTCTGCAACAGAGTTGTCCCAGCAGCGAAAACTCTCATTGTTTACAGTGGCACCCCCCTTCTGAACACTTTGTTAATAAAAAGCTTTTTTTTTTCTTTTTCTTTTCTTTTTTTTTTTTTTGGCTATGGTAAATGTGGAAAAACAGTGAGGTATTTCAAAGAGATGAAACACAAAGAAATTTCTCTAAAGTGGGGTGAGGGTACTCAAAAAGGAATTTGACAAGGCTTTAAAGATATCGATAATCATTATAACATAACGTGACTTATTGTTACTGTGCTCTTACCTGGGCAATAACTTGTTGGCTTCCAAGAAAGACTAACATAGTTCTAGATGGTTCTAGAGGCCTTCTAGCACAGGGTCTCATGAGGCAGGGATTCTAGCCACTGGCTGTGCAAGGAATGAGGCCTGTTAGTGATTCTATTTTTTTCCTCTGCAGAATGGGCCTTTCTACATTGAACGTCCTTTCTACCCCAGTAAATAATGGGGCGATTCTCTCAGTGAGTTGTACTTTTGGTTTAAACAGCGAACTGTCTCTTAAAAAGGACTTTATTTAAATTCCTTTAAAAAAAAGTCCTTTCAAAAAAATCTGTATTTATATTTTTTATTTTTTAATCCCATCGGTTTACTCTGATCCTGGAACTTTGTCATTTTGACCTTCTCTGCTGATTAAAATATTCTTCATCATCAGCACCTACTGCTCTCCTCTCCTGGTGGTCTCTCAGGAAGGGGTCATCTCTAGCTCTTCTAGCAGGTGATGGGCACTTCCCCTCTACCCCTGTTGTCGGAACAACCTTACCTATCCTGCAGGGTCAGGTCGGCCTGGCCTTTTATCTGTTGTTCTCTTCTGAGTGGTTAGTTTTTCATAGATACTGTGCTTTGCTTTTGTCAGGATTTACCCTGGACTATCAAAACCCTTTTCTTGTGCCAGTGAAGCCTAAGAAACAGTCCTGATGAGAGAACCAGGAACTCGAACAGATCATATTTATCCTGAATGTTCCGTCCAAAATGAAAAATACATTTCTGAGGAGCCTCAAGATCTCTGAGAAGGGAAGTTTCACCAACTCTGTCATGTAGGGGCATCAATTCCTATTCTGTGTCAATTTTCCTACTTTCCAGCTAATAATTCTCTACCTCAGAAAGCCCACTCTCAACCGTTTCCTCTCTCAAAGGCAGTTGCTCTCAGAGTCTGCACATGGCCCTTGGGGCCTGCTGGTCGTTGGCTACTGCCCTCTGTACCTTGGGACTAACAGGTGCGGGGCATCAAGATGAGAATGTCTCTTGTTCTAAGACTTAATATAGTTTGGTGCACATGGTAAGCAATAATCACTTATTTTGTTGATCCAAGTGTTCGACCTTTCTTAATTATTCTAGTACCACAATTTACTTGTTCTAAGATTTGTCCTCCCCCCCGCCATTTTAATATTTCTTAAGGTGGCACTCCCCTTGCACTTGAGGACATATCCTAGTTTAACTGACAGCATTTCCCTTTCTTATTCGAACATAAACTATAGTGCCTCTTACCCTTGATGAAAGCTAGGATGCAATTAAATACTTTATTATGGTTACGATTGTTAAATTTGAAATCCTCCGGTAGCTCCCTTTGCCCCCACAGTGTAGTACATCACCTCTTCGGCATAGTATACAAACCATCTCATCCCAGTGTTAACCCCGGGACACAGCCTCCATCCACAGGGGATGCTGCCAGATCAGCTGTCGGTTATCATGAACTTGCTGTAGTTTCCTGAATGTACTGTGCTGCCTCCTTGCACTTTGAAACTTGACAAACTCATCCGCATTCTTCGCTTTGCCCTTGTCTATCACCTCCCCTGAAAATCTGGTCCTAAGTCGCTTTTCCCAGCTCCAATCTACCCTTGGCAGTCTTTTCTCTCCCTGTGGTAAAGCCTGTCACACTGCACCATG
>NW_026745154.1:0-2689 GCF_022355385.1 Mustela nigripes
AGCATTCCTTTTACAGAAGAAAATTTGTCAACCTCTGTATTATATGAATCATATTTGTCCCATTAGAATAAAAATTCCCTACTGAATCTCTTTGCAAAGGTGCATTATTGTTTTATTTATGTCAGACTACAAGAGCTTATTTCCTTGTGGATTCCAAAACAATTTCTGGGAAGGTGCTGCATGGTATGGGGCAGATCATGGATTATGCTTATATATCCTCCAAATCTGATATTTTTAGGTACTGAGTAAGACACCTGACTTCTATCTGGTGGATGTCCCCCTCATTTTTTTCTATATACAGAACTTTTAATCAGTGGAAAAGATCATATTTCTTAAAAAAACTAAGTGTATCATACAATTTCCTACAAAATTTGGTGCAATCTTAGCAATATTTGAAGCAATACACATATCAAAAATAAGTGGAGAGGGTTACAGCACAAGGATGGAGTTTGTAAATTATCAAGGTCCTTGGTGTCTTACCTTCATCTCCTTCTGTGGGAATATGTGAAGAACACTTCCAATGAGAACAAGCAGGCTATTTCTTCAGACATTCAGAGATGGCTATAGCAAGGGAGTCAGTCACCATCACTTGCATTTGGTAGAGACTCAAAGACTGTCAGGGGAATGGAAAACCTTATGGTAAGCAAATGGTGAGGCTTCAGGTATGCTGGATTTAGGTATGCTCTGCTTGGATATTGAACTGTTTCCATTTCTTCAGTTCTCAACATCTCAAGAGTGATCACAGACTATACCTGAGAGCTTGTTACTGAGATATTCTTAGCTTTCCCACTTTTTTCAAAAAAAATGCATTTTTCCTTTTTTCTTCATATTTTATTTACATTTTGGACTAGACTGATTTTTTCCAATTTTTAAAATTTTTTAATTTTTTATAAACATGTATTTTTTTTAATTTTTTATTTTTTATAAACATATATTTTTATCCCCAGGGGTACAGGTCTGTGAATCACCAGGTTTACACACTTCACAGCACTCACCAAATCACATACCCTCCCCAATGTCCATAACCCCACTCCCCTTCTCCCAACCCCCCTCCCCCCAGCAACCCTCAGTTTGTTTTGTGAGATTAAGAGGAATCAATGAAACAAGATGGGATTGGGAGGGAGACAAACCATAGGTGATTTTTTCCATTTTATTTTATTTTATTTCTCTTCAGTGTTCCAGAATTCACTATTAATTCACCACATCCACTACTCCATGCAACGCATGCCCTCCATAATATCCACCACCAGGCTCACCCAACCTCCCACCATGCCCCCTCCAAATCCCTCAGTTCGTTCCTCAGAGTCCACAGTCTCTCATGATTTGTCTCCCCCTCTGTTTTGCCCCAACTCACTTCTCCTCTTCTTCTCCCAGTGTCCTCCATATTATTCCTTTTATGCCACAAGTATGTTTCACAAGTAAGTGAAACCATATGCTAATTGACTCTTTCTGCTTGACTTATTTCACTCAGCATAATCTCTTCCAGTCCTGTCCATGTTGATACAAAACTTGGATAATCATCCTTTCTGATGGAGGCATAATACTCCGCTGTATATATGGACCATATCTTCTTTATCCATTTGTCTGTTGAAGGGCATCTTGGCTCTTTCCATAGTTGGGCAACTGTGGCCATCACTGCTATGAACATTGGGGTACAGTTGGTCCTTCTGTTCACTATGTCTATTTCTTTGGGGTAAATACCCAGCAGTGCAATTGCAGGGTCATAGAGTAGCTCTATTTTTAATTTCTTAAGGGATCTCCACACTATTTTCCAAAGTGGCTGCACCACCTTGCATTCCCACCAACAGTGTAACAGGGTTCCCTTTCTCCACATCCTCTCCAGCACTTGTTGTTTACTGTCTTGTTAATTTTGGCCATTCTAACTGGTGCAAGGTGGTATCTCAATGTGGTATTGATTTGAATCTCCCTGATGCCTAATGATTTTTTCATGTGTCTGTTAGTCATTTGTATTAGACTGATTTTTTTTTTTTAATTGGAGCTTCTCCGTGTAAGGATTAAGAGGTCTTAATCCAGTCTATACTTAGTTTTATGGTCTCTATATGGTAAAATACGATGTTATACTATATTTTATTTGGTATTCTAGAGATGGTTCAGAAGTAAGTGTTTGTTCATGGCTCACAAATCATTATGTCCTGTGAACCATCTAAGAGAAAACTTGAAAGGAACAACAACAACAACAAAAACAGCAAAACCCTCTTCAACTGTGTGAAAGATGAGGGTTAAAAGGAGACAAAATCCTTAATTGTCTCACTTAAATAAACTCAAATAAGGATGAAAATGGCAGTTTCTTGAGAGAGGAAAATTAATATCTGGGGAAATACTTCTCAGATGCCTTGGAAGAGACCCAAGAAAGTTAAAAATCAAACCCTAAGTTGCAGACCCTGATCCTTCCACTAGATCACATAGGGAAATTGTAACATTGAGAAACAAACGAAGGAGAGAAAAAAAAACTGTCCACCAGAACATTGACACCACCAACATAACACAGTAAACTTGAGATTATCTTCCATTTATAAAAGGAACTTTGTACCAATTCTTGGTAAGACTTTAAGTTCCTTTCTTGTAAAATGCAAGGAAATTATATATACGATTGCCTTAATGTGAAATTACATGCTCAAAAATATCCCTGATTTCCTCAGGGACTTTTAAAAAACATTGCAGAAATAAT
>NW_026745155.1:0-2689 GCF_022355385.1 Mustela nigripes
CAACCACAAGAGGAAGTTTGGAAAGAACCCAAATACATGGAGACTAAACAGCATCCTTCTAAAGAATGAATGGGTCAACTGGGAAATTAAAGAAGAATTGAAAAAAATCATGGAAACAAATGATAATGAAAATACAATGTTTCAAAATCTGTGGGACACAACAAAGGCAGTCCTGAGAGGAAAATATACAGCGGTACAAGCATTTCTCAAGGAACAAGAAAGGTCTCAGGTACACAACCTTACCCTATACCTAAAGGAGCTGGAGAAAGAACAAGAAAGAAACCCTAACCCCAGCAGGAGAAGAGAAATCATAAAGATCAGAGCAGAAATCAATGAAATAGAAACCAAAGAAACAATAGAGTAAATCAACGAAACTAGGAGCTGGTTCTTTGAAAGAATTAATAAAATTGATAAGCCCCTGGCCAGACTTATCAAAAAGAAAAGAGAAATGACCCAAATAAATAAAATCATGAATGAAAGAGGAGAGATCACAACTAACACCAAAGAAATACAAACTATTATAAGAACATACCATGAGCAACTCTACACCAACAAATTTGACAATCGTGAAGAAATGGATACCTTGTGGCCTTTTAATTATTCTTAAGGTACAGAAGTGTCAACAAAAGCACCGATGGCTTTTTTTTATCTAACAGGGTTATTTTCACCACAAAATTGCTTTAAATCTGCAGAATTAAGTTTCACTTATGTAATTATGTACGTTTATGATGTAAATGGAAGAACAGCTGATATATTGTTGATGCTTTTCATTACGACGAAAATAAAAATCATGATTTACCATGTAAAGTGAATTCTGTAGACTATGAAAACAGCCTTTTTAAACTACAGAAAGAATTATGTAAATTCTCTGGAGCAAAACTCTGCCCTGATGAAACTTAGTTTTAGGTGTTCTGAATCAGTTGTTACATGATGACATACAACTGTTATTCACACTATATTATCATATCTTTTTAAAAGTAAATCTTTTGGAGTTTCTTTGAGAAGCTTTCTTGATAATGTTGTGAGCTGTGGTTATAGTTTCTTTCTATCAGGACCAAACACAAAATGGAATAATGCAAATACATTTAGTTAGGGAGTGAAGTCTTTTGGTGACTACAAAGCAAGAAATGGGAGAAAATTATCTCTTCGAAGATGACTTAAAGTCATTGAACATAAAGCTGTTACCAGTCTTGCTCTCTTCAAAATAAGAACAAAGAGTATACTCTTGATCCCAACAGGCCCATCCACTAAGCACGCTGAATAAGGGCCATAGAGGACTTCACTTTTCTTGTTATTCCAATTGGAAATCACAGGTGTAGGTGAAGAGCCCTATCAAGACCTCTTCCCATTGTTTTGTTAAAGAACTTAGATCCCCCCCCTTTTTTTTTTTAATGGAATTAGTGAATGTTCTTAAACTGCTGAAACTACAGATTTTCATCTTTTTTTTTTTTTTTTTTACAAAGTCAGGTGTTTTTGATTTTTTTTCCACTCCATCCCTCCTTTCTCAGCTTTTTTTTTTTTTTTTTTGCTATTATTATTTTTTTTTTTTCTGTAGGTGTGTGCTGATCATGTTACTGAGATTAATTATATGGTTCTGTAGTGTAGTTTACATAAAAATGATGTTTTTTCACTTGATGGCTGCAGATATTGAGAGTTTTGGTTCATTATTTTACAATACTGATTTAATAAGGGAAACAGGAAGATTTAAAAAGTTATATATAGCATATAAATAACTGGAAAAGTTTCATATGTCTTCCAAAAATATAATAAGCCTCTCTTTTATTCACAATTCTTCCTCTTTTTTTCCCTTAAGAAAAAGGAAAGATAGCACAAGGCTTAAGACTTACCTAGGAAACCCATTCATACTCCTAACATGATGTAATTATGCCCCTACAATGACTCCAGGTAGCTACACAATATACCAGGTAAGAATCAATGCACATTATAATGAACTTACTGTTCTTTTCTATTGTTTCAATAAAATAAGGGCCAATTAGTTTATAGCCCATACATATGTGAATGAAATAAGATAAACCCCATGATCTCCTTGCACAGAATTGCAAATTTTTTTTTTTTCAATACCAAGGGCCATATTCAGAACCCTTGGAGTTCATGTGGTAGACTTTCTCCTACATAAACCAATGCCTGAAGATGCTGCAAATGACCCTCAAATGATCCCCAAAGAGGAATCAAAATAGGGTTAAAAACTCTCCCTGCAAACCCTAACCCCTGCTGCTGGCTGTAGGATTTTTGGTGTGAGGCTCTCGATGCACTCTATGCCAGAATGTGGCATTTAGCTCTTAGTTACAGCTAGTAAAGAACAGTTTTATCATTTAAAGAGGTGGTGCATTCGTTCCTCAAGCAAGCAAGAACACCTGTGTTGTAGTATTTCCTAGCTCGTGTATATTTATAGTAATGAAAAGACTGACTCGTAGATATGTTTCAGTGTCTTTCTTGTGTTATGAAAGGCAAGTAGACATTATAGCCATAGGTAAAAATGTGTCGTTAAATTGCACACTGGCCTTAAATCTCCCTGTATATGCCCGTGCATCTTGCATGTCAAAAGTTGGATTATTGGGCATGTGTTGCAGCCTGCCTGCTACATGTTAGGCAAGTGTGCATTAGTACATAGTCAGAAGTTCTTCATTCTTTTACAATGTTTTTGACAGATCATCTCATCATAAAAATA
>NW_026745156.1:0-2688 GCF_022355385.1 Mustela nigripes
AGACAGTGCATTAGTGCCCAGGTTAGACTATAATTTTGGGTGCATTCAAGTGCCGTGTAGGTTCTGATCTGAAGAACTCTTCAGGATATGAAGAATGACCGAGTCTGAGGGTCGTGCTCAGGCTTTTGTCTCTGGATTTTGTATCAGCAATAGTCGTGGTATGCCACGGAGGCCTCATGGGCCATGGACGAATCTTGCTCTATGTGGATTTGGCCCGATCACAATTGTTTTTCGTCAATATGTGGGATGGGAGGACTCCTTTCAGGTTTGTTACCTCAGGTGTCCCACCTAAAGAGGAATTCCACAGCAGAGACCTGGGGAAGAGTGAAGGGACAACCCGAACTATGGTTAAAAATTGGGGCCTAGGGGCATGGCAAGCCCAATATGCTGTCTCTCCTTCCAGCCTTTGAGAAGCCTTACCTGAGGACTGGGCTCAGGCTGAGGGTCACAATGTGTTTTTGTGACCAATGTGGCCCACAAGCATGGGCGGGTCCTCATGGGCCTCACTGGTTTCAACTACACTGAACCTTGGACAACATGCCAACCACAAGGTTTATTGCCATGGGGAAAGAGTTCTGATGGCTGCATCATTTTCAAACCCGGGCCGTGATTGGAGATAAGGTCTAGGTTCTGAAGCCTGAAAACTGAGGTTGAGAAGAGATGATGAACTAAGGACATGACGGTTCCAATGTGCTCAGTGTGCGGCCAGCTGTCAGGGTGGGGCCAGGAGGTCAGGCTTAGGCTGTGTCAGAAAGTGCATTAGTGCCCAGGAAAGCCTATATATTTGGGGTACAGCCGAATGCCGTGCAGGTTGATCCTCATTGGTGTTTTCTGGGTAGCCCCAGAGGGCAATGTTTTTCTTCTGGAGGGCAGGCATAGTGCTGCATTGTAGTTCTGGATTGCCATCCTGGAGGGCTTGTGGCCCAGTAGTCTGAGGACGGAAGTCTGAGAACCCAAGCTAGGCCTAGGTTTCTGGGTGAGGATATGGCAGGCACAATCTCAAGTCCTGAATCGAGATCTCGTGCATCTGAAGTTAGGGCGATGATCAGACTATCCCTCAGGTTGTACATTCTGTCCCAGTTGGCCCCTTCTTGAAGGGGGCGGTGGATCATGAGCCCAAGGGGGTTTTCCCACGATGGGTATTGTGAGAAGCTCCCAACTGCAAAGATTCTTCTGCAGGACTTTTGAGACCTGTTGGTTGGCTCCAGGACAACGTTTCTGACCAGGGTTCTAAGGATGGATGGCGGGGTAGCCCACCTCGCATTCCAATTGTCTCCAAGCAACAAGACAGGTTAGATATGCTGGATCTGGGGGAACAACCCAGGAGGCTGAGTTGAAATGGACTCTCCCGTGGATGTGTCCTAATATGATTTTGTGTCTATGGAGACCTTGGAATGAAGCGGTGGCACTGGGTCCCTGAAGTGTTCTCCAAAAGAGAGGCTTTCACACAGCTCCATCTTGCAAGTTTCCCATGTATAGATGAGATTTGTTCTGATGGGTGAGTCAAGAAACAGCCATATTTTGTTATTGAAATCCAGGCCTCTGAGGAGAGATGCCTGGAGGCCAAACCAATGGATCCGATATGTGCCTAGGGGCCTGTTCGTTCCTTTTTAACTCTGGGGACATCAGTCTACGTGTCTGAGTGCAGGTTGGTGCTCAGATGGGCCCAGATTGCCCCTTTTTGTCCTGGGAAGCCACAAATATTGGGATGGCCTCAGGGACTTTGGAGGTTTATCCTCTTAGTAGGGTTTTGGCCATTGGAATGGGCACATACAATTCCCATGGAGAAGGCAGGAACAGTCGTCAGGTTTGGCTCCAGGGGCCTGAGCCTGTGGGTTGTGTAGGCCAGGGCTGTTTGGACAGTTGTCTGAAAACACAAACTCGGCTTACGTTTCGGGTCATAGGTATGGCAGGACTGATCTACAGACCATGAGGAGAACAATTCGGGATATGAAAAAAGGGCGAGTGTGAGGCTCTTGCTCAAGTATTTGTCTCTGGATATCGTGTCACTCATGGTCGTGAAATTCCCGGGTGACTTCATGGGAAATGGACGAGTCTTACTCTCTGGGGGTTTGGCCCCGTCCAAAGAGTTTGGGGTCATTCTGTGGGATGGAAGAAGTCCGTTGTTCTGTTGTTGTTGATTTGTTTTGTTTTGTTTTTCAACCTCAGGTGTCCCACCAAATGAGGGATTCCAGAGTAGAGCCCTGGGGAGGGGCGACTGGACAACCAGAAATCTGGTTAAAAATTGGGGCCTAGGGATATGTCAAATCCAGTATGACATCTAATGGTCTAGCCACTGAGAGGACGTACTAGAGGACAGGACTCACGCTGAGGGTCACAATGCGTGTTTATGCCCCCGTCGCAATCAAGAATGGGCGGGGCCTCAGGGTGAATGCTGGTTTCCCCTACACTGAACGTTGGACAACATGCCAACCACATTGTTTCTTGCCGCGGGTAAGGAAGAGTTCTGATTTCTGCATCACAGTGACCCGTGGGCAGTGATTGGAGATAAGGTCTAGGTTCTGAAGCCAGAAAACTGAAGTAGGGATGAGATGATGACCTAAGGCCATGGCGGGTCTGATGTGCTCAGTGTGCGGTCAGCTGTCTGGGTGTTGGTCACGAGGTCCGGGCTCAGGTTGTCAGACAGTGCATTAGTGCCCAGGTTAGACTATAATTTTGGGTGCATTC
>NW_026745157.1:0-2687 GCF_022355385.1 Mustela nigripes
TTTAATATTTCTCATAGTGCTGGCTTGATGGTCACATAATCTTTTAGACCTTGCAGGTCTTGGAAGCTCTTTATCTCTCCATCCATTCTGAATGTCAGTCTTGCTGGATAAAGTATTCTTGGGTGCATGTTCTTCTCATTTAGTGCCCTGAATATGTCTTACTAGCCTTTTCTGGATGCCAGGTTTCTGTGGACAGGTCTGATTTTATTCTGATCTTCCTTCCTCTGTATGTAAGAAATCTCTTCCCCCAGCTGTCCTTAAGACCTTCTGTCTGAATCTCTGATTCGTAAACCTCACAATTAGGTGTCTGGAGATCTTTCTAGACTCATTGATCTCTGCCTCTATGACATGAACACTTGTTCCATTCCCCAGATGAGGGAAAATTTCCCCAGTATTTGTTCAATTGTATCTTCTAGTCTTCTCTTTCTCCACCCTCTTGGGGATCCCAATAATTCTGACACTGGAACATTTCATGGCATCATTTATTTCACTAATTCTGTTTTCATGGCTTCTAAGTTGTTTGTTCCAGGCTTCCTCCTGACCCTGCTTTTCTATCAGTTTTTCTTCTACATCACTAATTAGATCATTTGCCTCAGTTACCATAGCTATTAGAATATTTAGATTAGATTGGATCTCCTTGGTAGTATTTTTAACTTCTTCCAGATCAGCTCTCCCTTCTACCCTTAGAGATTTTTATTGCCATGATTGGTCTTCTCCAACCTAGTCATTGCCTGGACAGTTTTTACCCTGAATTCCATTTTGTGCATATTGTTTATATCCATATCCAATAGTTCTGTGGCAGAGGTTGCAGTCTCTGAATTTTTTCTCTGTTTGGTGTTCATCCTCCTAGTCATTTTGGTGAGAGATGGTTATGAGGATGTATATATATCAACTATGATCCTGTCAAGGTACCCCTCTCCACTGATGATCTTCTGCTCCTGTAGAGAGCCAGAAGTGTATAATGTTACATCTCAGGCTGATTTCATGGGTGTTCAGAGTGTTCTGGTAGATATTTAGCTCAATTCAGGGGACCAGCTGAAACAGGGTCTCTTACTTCTCTGCCATCTTGCACCTCCCCTCTGAAATTCTGTTTCTGTTATTTTGTTTCTAGGTTTTCCCATCATGTAAATACTCACCTTTGCTTAAATTACTATGCCATTGGAAATATTTAATTTTTTTTTTTTTTTAAGAGAGAGCATGAGCAGAGGGAGGGAAGGTCTCAGAGGGACAGGGAGGAAGAGAGACTTAATTAAGCAGGCTCCAGGCCCAGTGCAGAGCCAACACAGAACTTGATCTCATGACCCTGAAATCATGACCTGAGCTGAAATCAAGAGTCAGACACTTAATGGACTGAGCCACCCAAGTGCCCTGAATATTTTTTAATCTTGAGGAGAAATTTTCTTTAACTTCTAGATTATGGTATTGTTCTTATCAGTACAAATGTCAGGATCAAATCAGAATGGATCAAACTTGGGATGTTGAAACAAATTATAGCCTTGGCATATTCTTCCCCAAGGAGACAGATAGCAAAACCTGGAGTTTATTTCTTATCCCTCCATTCTCACCTTACTAACTTTCTTCCTTTTTTAGGATTTTTTTGGGGGCCTTTTTCTTTCACACTGGAATTTCTGTCATAGAGATTTACTATTTCCTCAGTGTTGTTATTATTAAAATCATCTCAACGTTGTGTTCTCATCAACACTGTGAAATAGATATCATTTTCATTTTACAGATTGGAAACTGAGACCTAAATGGTTAATTGCATTGCTCAGGGCCACACTCTAGATGTCATCTTAGGGATTTAATTCTTCAGACATGATACTGACTTACCTGAAATGTTACATGTAGTGTAGATCTTTGCAGTTTTTAAGCAGCAATATTGTCTTTTGGTTCCTGAATTATTTTTTCTCTTTCTTTCTTTTCCAATTTCTTTGAACTCTCAACTTTAACCTTGTTCATATTTTTTTATTTATTGCTTCTTCTGTTTCTCTCATTAAACAGATTCTTTCTTTTATTGCTTATACTCTGTCTGCCCTGGCAGTTTGGCTTCCGTAATTTCTTTCTTTCTTTTTCTTTTTTTAAGATTTTATTTATTTGACACAGAGAGAGTAGGCAGAGAGGTAGGCAGAGAGAAAGAGGAGTAAGCAGGTTCCCTGACGAGCCGAGAGCCTGATGCCGGCTCGATCCCATGACCCTGAGATCATGATCTGAGCCAAAGGCAGAGGCTTTAACCCACTGAGCCAGACAGGTGCCCCTGGCTTCCATAATTTCTGTACAGAATTTTAGCTAAGTAAGCCTCAGAGTTTGAGTTTGGTCGAATTCCTGCTGTTTTCATCCTTTCTGAAATCCTCATTGGTCATCTTCAGAGTTTCCTCAAAATCTGGTGACTTTCTGCTTTTGTACAATGGGGTTTGCTCCTATTCCTGCTTTAACATGTAGGTGGCTTCTCTTGTAGAAAGGATGCACCTTTTAGGACTCTGCTGTGGGCCTGTCCAGAGAGACCACAATTCTTACAACAGGTCCCTCTGCATTCCTCATCTCAGATAATACTTCTCCTGTCTTGCTGCTTTAAGAAGTCTCTCTATAGTTCCATCCATGTTGTCGCAAATGGCATGGATGGAACTAGAGCGTATCATGCTTAGCGAAATAAGTCAAGCGGAGAAAGACAACTATCATATGATCTCCCT
>NW_026745158.1:0-2687 GCF_022355385.1 Mustela nigripes
ATTTATTTATTTATTTATTTATTTATTTATTTGACAGAGCACAAGTAGGCAGACAGAGAAAGAGGAGGAAGCAGGCTCCCCACAAAGTAGAGAGCCCAATGTGGGGCTCGATTCCAGAACCTTGGGATCATGACCTGAGCCAAAGGTGGAGGCTTTAACCCACTGAGCCACCTAGGTGCCCCAACATTCTTCTCATTTTGAAAACAGTATTATTGACCTTACTACCCAAAGAAACCAAGACTGTAATTGAATTACTGGCTTCCTAACAGAATTTTATTTTGAAGATACAAAGTGAAAAAGATTTTCAACCTTATATCAACAGTTCCGCTCTTTTAATTCCTCCTAATTTTATGAAACTTGAAGATTTTTAAGTCTTTTCTCCCTTTTGTACATCTTTATTTTTTATTTATTTATTTTAAAAAAAGATTTTCTTTATTTATTTGAGTGAGAGAGAACATGAGAGGGGAGAATATCAGAAGGAGAAGCAGACTCTCTTTGGAGCTGGGAACCTGATGTAGGACTTGATCCTGAGACTCCAGAACCATGACCTAAGCCGAAGGCAGTTGCTTAACCAGCTGATCCACCCAGGTGCCCCTGGAGACAGGTGTGATAAAGGAAATACAAGCAGGAGAAGCGGGAGAGGGAGAAGCAGGCTTCCCACTGAGCAGGGAGCCGATGTAGGGCTTGATCCCAGTACCCTGGGATCCTGACCCGAGCTGAAGCAGACACTTAATGACTGAGCCACCTAGGCACCCCTAAATAAAATCTTTAAAAAAATTTCTGACTTGGAGTATTATTGAGAAGATATATATAATTCCAGACTTGGTGTATAGCACAAGCTCTAGTCCGATTTGAGTGGGTTTGCCTAGAAGTGAATTAAATGATGTGATTAGGATGCTGCTATCAGTAGAGGACGTAATGTCCCTTAAGATTTTATTAGTGAGGAATGGGACATTATGGCTGAGAAGAGATCCCAACTGATCATTGGGAAAGACCCATGATTTAGGACTCAAATGAGAAAGCAAAGCCTAAAACTTTGTGAAGACTATAGGATTTTTTCAACGAGACAGAAGGGTCCACTAAAAAAAAAAATTAGTAGTTTTAAAGTTAATGTTCATTCAAAGACACCATAGGGGCATCTGTGTGGCTCAGTTGGTTAAATGTCCCAATCTTTTTTTTTTTTTTAAGATTTTATTTACTTATTTGACAGAGAGAGAGAGATCACAAGGAGGCAGAGAGGCAGGCAGGGCGGGGGGCGGGGGGGAAAGCAGGCTCCCCTCTGAGCAGAGAGCCCAATGTGGGGCTCAATCCCGGGACCCTGAGACCACAACCCGAGCCGAAGGCAGAGGCTTAACCCACTGAGCCACCCCGGCGCCCTAAATGTCCCAATCTTGATCTCAATCAACTAAGGTCTTGATCTCAGGGTCATGAGTTCAAGCGACACGTCAAGAAAATGAAATGATAAACCAACTTGGAAAAATATTATTGCAAATTGGGAAAAATAATTATATATACTAGAGAATTAGTGTTCTAATCAGGCTGCCTTCATGGATGTATAACCTGTAAAGTCACACAGGGCCCCATACTTATTTTTTTTTTAAGATTTTATTTATTTATTTATTTATTTGACAGAGATCACAAGTAGCCAGAGAGGCAGGCTCCCTGCTGAACAGAGAGACAGTAAGAGAGGGAACACAATCATCAGGAGAGGGAGAAGGAGAGGGAGAAGCAGGCTTCCTGCTGAGCAGAGAGCCCGATGTGGGGCTTGATCCCAGGATCCTGAGATCATGACCCGAGCGGAAGGCAGAGGCTTAACCCACTGAGCCACCTAGGCAGCCCCCTGCCCTGTACTTATTTTATTGTTAAACTGTCACTGTCTTAAAATTTTTAATTTTTGAATAATGGCCCTGCCGCTTTTTTCTAAAGATTCTATTTATTCATTTGAGAGAGAGTGTACATGACCATGAGTTGGGGGAGAGGCAGTGAGAGAGGGGAGGTACAAGCAGAATCCCCACCCAACACATGGGGCTTGATCCCCAAAGTCAGAGGCTTAACTGACTGAGCCACTCAGTTTTGGCCCTGCTTTTTAATTTTGCAGTGGGCCTCCAGATTATGTAATCAGTCCTGGTCCTGATACATAAAGTCAGGTAAGAAAAACACAACCCAATATAAAGGGCCAAAACTGTGAACAAAGGAATTCAAGAAGGAACATAGATAATTAATAACTGTGTGAAAAGGTCCTCAACCTTACTAAGTAATACAGACTGAAATCATAGTATATTTTCTGTATTGCCACAAATTAAGAAATCTGACTTTACCAGGTAGGTAGTGGAGAGGATTGTGTCATCACTTTACATACTGCTGGTGACTTGGTAGAGTGGTACAGTTGGAAGACAGTTTGGCATTTTTGGTAAAGTTGGGAATTTGCATGTCCTATAACCCACCAATTCCACTTCTAGGTTTAAAGCATACCCTAAAGAAATTCTTGTTCATGTGCACCTGGAAAGTTGTATAATAATGTTGATGATAGCAAAAAACTTCAAACAATCCAAATGCCTGAAAACAGAATGGATAAATACATTTTGGCATATTTACATAATGAAACACTACAGAGCAATTAAAAAGTAACATGAATAAAGCTTAGAAAAATATTTCAGTGACAAAATTCACATCTCTGAAGACTGTCA
>NW_026745159.1:0-2686 GCF_022355385.1 Mustela nigripes
AAGGAACTAGAGAAAAAAACATTGTGTAGTAAATTTCAGGGGACTTATTCTTTTTGTATCAAGAACTGGAAATCCATTTTTTAAATATTTGAGAAATATGTTATTTATTATATTTACATATGGGAACCTCTTAGAGAATTCCTTAGGAATTCAGAAAGATAAACAATGAAGGATCATAGGGACAAAAATTAGAAGAGCTCCAAAGATCAGTTAATTCTCTACTGCACATTTTTTTTCCTCTTTCTACTTTTCTCCCCCTCATTCCCATTATTTCCTCTTTTCTTTCTTCCCCTGTTCCCTTATCTCTTTTCTTTTCTTCCTCCTCCTTTTTCTCTGATTCTTTACTTCTATAATTCACATAAATGCAAACTCTTAAGCCCATCCAGAATCTGCTTACTTTTATTTCATGCATGGTCCATAGTAGCTCCAGACTGCAACATACAGTTGCTTTGAACACATTCATTTATTCAGTATTGTTGTGTATCTATTACATACTTTTCACTACTAAATGGATTTAGTATCAATCAATAAAGCAAGAATAGGGTCCCATTTTTGTGCATCTTATATTATAATGAAGAAAGACAGCCAGTAAATAATAAACAATGAAAATTAAATCATTTACTATATTAGGATGTAGTAAGAATTATGAAAAATAAAAAGACTAAGGTACCCAAAAAATGAATTCAGAAATAAGTTACAATTTTAAATCAATTGATTAGGAAAATTACATTTCATTGTCAGTTTATTTGTGTGTTTCTTGACTTTAATTCCCCAAGGGTGAAAATGTGATTGACCTAACTCAGTTTACAATATATTTCCATTTTATGTTCAAATAGTTGGAAAGTGTATGTGGTATTTTCCAAGCAGTCATGCTTCTCCATTAAACCTGTAGACTATGATTTGTTTACCACAAAAAAATACTAAACCGAGATGTCCTAATAAATTTATTCTTTAGGTGAAGATTATATCAAATATCATTGGTCTATTTTCCAAGAGGTCAAATTTCAGCATATTTACCAGATTACACCAGGCCACCTGTTTTCTAGACCCACACCCACCATTCTGCCTAAGTTTTGCCTCTAAATGAATCACTGGATAGCTGCTTAATTAGTTACTGTTCAGGGATTAAAAGCTCCACTCTTCAGCACCCTCCATACTATCTGGTTCATTGGTAAATACTGTCCTCAGCTCAATAGAAAACTTACCAGAATGGTAAACACAACCTAAAAACAAGGAACAGGGCATTGTAGTCAGTTTCCCATATATGCAGTCATGAGCTGACACAGGTTCAGGTTATATACATGGTAGATTCAGAGAATGCTTATAAGCCAACAAGAATCCAATCTTCTTTCTACAAGGAAATCAATACGGAATGTTCTTCTGATAGCAGTCATTACTAAATGACAAATACAAGAGAAATAGCTAAAAGTACTATTTTCTTGCACTGACCTGATCACATAAGACTATCATGATGACATCTTTCTCTGGGGATTGAAATTTATTAATGATAATTTTTTTAAAAAGTGACCATCTGTCGATCTGCCTGTTTCCTTATTTATCCATTTGACCATCACCATTACCTGCTATGGTTAGACTTTCTGCTTTATCAGGTGTACTATTTACCCACAGAGCAGGTAATAATGGCACACTTGTTAGTTAACTTAGTCATATACTCAAGCAGATGTCATAGAGTCTGACTGTCCCTGATGCTTGATAATGGAGCTACATTCATAGTTTTCCCTAAGTTAGCTAAATGGGGTAAATAATTATCCATCCCCAAGTGCCTATGGAATTATATACTGTAAAATCCAATGATATTGCATCTTTTGCATTAATATAAGCCTCTTTGGGTTCATATAAATTCAAATGTTGTCTAAGACTACTGAATGAGGAAAAAGGAAGTTGTTATGTGGGAAAGAGATCTAGTTTTATATTTGCATCCTCTCCTATTCCTTTATTCACACTTCCCGATTCTAGAAAGTTTTTAGAGTAGTATTCTCTATATATATATTTCCTCCTTATTCAATTTAAGTTATGCACTTTAACCATGCCTTTTTATCACCTATTTTGAACAACAAACATTTTATTATCTCTGTGGATAATAAAGGATAAAGAAAATCATTCAATAATGTCTCTTTGTCCATTTCTGCGCATTGGTAACATTGAATGTATTCTTCAATCAGAAGAAATATCTTTGGTTAGAGGGCAAATATATATATATATATATCGATAGATAGAACTATCTATCGATATATATATCTCCATGTATTCCTATATATTCATATATTTAATGAAATGATATGTCTTATTTAATCCTGCAAACCTAGGACCTAACACAGTATCTTGCATTTACTCAGTAATTAAAGAATGACTTTTTTCTACTTGAATCAAAATAATCATTTTAACAGATTAATTTTGGAATCGCATTTTGCTGGGGTGGTGGAGATGAGAGGATATCACAAAACTGTATGCCTTTTTAATAATCTACATTTTATAGAAACTTTCTCCTTAACTACTCCACTTCCCATGAATACCTAAGCATGGCTCTTTCTGTTCTGAGCCATAACAGTGCTTGATGTACTAATAAAGATGTGCTGAGCCGTATAAAATGTAAGTTGAGTTGTCAAACTGAAGAGCATATGCCAACTGCTGTCTCCTGTGTACTCAGGATTTAAACTATGTTCTG
>NW_026745160.1:0-2686 GCF_022355385.1 Mustela nigripes
TGCCTACTTGTGATCTCTGTCTGTCAAATAAATAAAAAAAATCTTAATAAAGTTAAAAAAAAAAAAAAGAGTGCCTGGATGGCTCAGTGGGTTAAGCATCTGCCTTTGGGTCGGGTCATAATCTCAGAGTCCTTTGGCTTGGGTCATGGTCCTGGGGTCCTGGAATCGAGCTCCACATCAGGCTCCTAGCTCTGCCTGCTTCTCCCTCTCCCACTCCCCCGGCTTCTGTTCCCTCTCTCGCTGTGTCTCTCTCTGTCAAGTAAATAAATAAAATCTTTTTAAAAAATGTGACACGGTTGCTAAAAGGTATGAAAGCTCAAATTGGTGCTTTTAATGATTGGTTAAGCTTCACTGGATCGGAGGAGGATTTTTGTCAGCTGTCAAGGATCTTTTTATTGGGCTTTTTCTCATAATAATATTAATCTTATTTTGTTTCCTCCGCCAACTTTCTGCCTGCTGCTGAGACTCCTTCACTGCCATAACTTCAGGCCAACTGCTGATCATTTGGCTGCCTCTGCCTTTCATAACTCCTACACCCCCGCTGACTGATGCCAACACACATGTAGGGACAGCTCTACACCCCTATTCAGCAGAAAGAAGTTACAGAAGATAAGTCCTTCCACCCTCGGCAACCTTAAAGATTTAAGGGTCAAAATTGCTCAGGTGGGGAAATGAGGAGAACAAAAGCAAGAGAAATGTAGCTTAAATTAATTCTTACAACTTGCAGCCCCCTGATAAATACCTGAGACATTCAGAGAATGACCTTTTTTAAGGAACTCATGGCTGCCTTAATGTGGATTTTTTTTTTAATGTTAAAGAAGTTTTTATTTATTTATTTTAGAGAGGGAGCGAGCATGAGTACAAGTAGGGGGAGGAGAAGAGGGAAGAGGGACAATCAGACTCTATACTGAGCACAGATCTCGATGCGAGACTGGATCCCCCAACCCTGAGATCATGACCTTAGCAGAAATTAAGAGTAGGAGGATTAACCAACTGTGCCATCCAGGCGCCCCATGTTGGTGTTTTATTAGAAACTAAATACAACCGTATCTTGACCATAGCCAGACCTCCAAGGTCTTGTAAATGTCAATTTCAACATAGAGAAATTCCTTAGAAACTGATGTTATCTCTACCCCCCCACACACACACACTTAGAAGTTTATAATCAGTCACTCCTCACAATCACAGTGCAGCTCTTTCTGCTCAGGAGTCCTATCCCTATGTTATAATAAAAATACTTTTTGTACCATAAAACATCTCAAGAATTTTTCCTGACCATTGGACTTGGTGACCCTGCATCCTGTAGACAAATTTTGATTTTCAAATTCAATACTCAGTGCATCAAAGTCACTCTTCCCTGCATCTCCTTTTTTTTTTTTTTTAAAGATTCTATTTATTTATTTGACAGAGATCACAAGCAGGCAGAGAGAGAGGAGAAAGCAGGCTCCCCTCAGAGCAGAGAGCCTGATTTGGGGCTCGATCCCAGGACCCTGGGATCATGACCTAGCTGAAAGCAGAGGCTTTAACCCACTGAGCCACCCAGGCGCCCTCCCTGCATCTCCTTTAATTCCATAATTCTCTCTGGCCTTCTGGGACACAAATCCTGGCCCCCTCCAGCTTAGCTGCACCCTTGTGGGTGGGGGGGTTGGTTAAAGAGGCTAGTCTGGAAGACTGTGCCTGAAACCTGCATGCCCACTTATTGTGCTTTCAGAATGCTGCTGTCTGAATGTATCCCACTGTGATTTCAGGACAAATATGAACACATGTAGTCATACATGGTGGTGGTCAAAGGAATCTGCTTCAATGTCAAATCAAAGTTTTTCTCAGATGAAGACTTTTGTTTTCCCATCAAAGGCAGACTATTCCTGGGGTACCTGGGTGGCTTAGTGGGTTAAAGCCTCTGCCTACGACTCAGGTCATGATCCCGGGATCCTGGGATCAAGCTCCGCATTGGGCTTTCTGCTCAGCAGGGAGTCTGCTTCTCTGCCTGCCTCTCTGCCTACTTGTGATCTCTCTGTCAAATAAATAAATTTAAAACAAACAAACAAACAAACCAAAAACTAAGTCTTAAAAAAAAAGAAAGCAAACTATTCCAAAAGTTTAAAGTGTTCCTTGCATCTTGAAATACAGGAGGCTTTGTTATTATTCCATCCAAGCACCAGGAGCCTGGTGAACTTGGGTTCTGTACATCTTGATTCCAAGCTCAGACAAGCAAGTAGCTACGCGCAATTTGGCCACTAGATGGCAGGAGTGTCCAAGGTTAGCATCACAAGAAACTGCCTCAGAACACCCCCAAGTGGTCACTCTGGCAAGCCGCAGGCAAAGCAAGAGGAATTTTACCAAGTTTTGGTGAAAGGAATTCTTCATGCATGGGTCTTCCCAAGTCTATCCTTATCTTGAGAATGACGTTAGCAAGTGTAATTCTGATCTACATGGTTTCCACATTAATAAGTCTATCCTGTTTACATCCTGTCTCCACGTTTAAGGACCACTCTAAGGAAAACCACTCTAATCAGCAAATGAAATCAGAGATTTTTAAAAAAATGGAAATATAGGGCAAAGACAGAGGCTCCACTTTTGTGGGAAAAATATCTTTCAAAGACAGTCTCCAGGAATCCTCAAGCAAGTTTCCTGAGCTCTTGTGATTTCAAACATGAACAACTGATCCAAATTTCATTCAGAACAA
>NW_026745161.1:0-2686 GCF_022355385.1 Mustela nigripes
AGGTGTCTCAGTACTTCATAGGTTTTTGATGTGAGATTAGTTTCTTTACCGTGTGTGGATTACTCAGGATAACAAAATGACCGGCTATGCTAGAACATCCTTGTTTCAAAAAACAAAAGTTTCAGTTATCATATAATGCATCATTTTGTCTTCATAAAATTCAAGCAAGAAAAGTTTTCTACATTCAGTTTCATCATTCCAAATATGACTCCCCGAGTTGGGCAGAAATTAGGAGTGCAATGAGATTTCTTGCTCCCCTTAATGTTTCCTTGTCTAGTGTGTGATATTAAATAAGATATTAATATTGTCTAAAAGCTTCTATGAGCATCGTAAACTCAAAATATCTTTGTCATAATGGTTGATCTTTCATAGTGTCTTACAGAAGATATTAGGCATTGTGTATATATATCAATCCCTTTGAGGAAACTTACAAAATTGATTATGGTTAATAATCAATACATTATAAATACAGAATAAGTACATTATAAAATGTCAGTGAGGTTAACTTTGTAAAACATAGGCATAAAACAAGAAAAATAAAATAAAAAATAAACAGTGACAAAATGACATATAAAATCAATATTACATAAAGAACTCTTTTACTGTGTTTTTGTCAGAAGGCATAAGACGCTAATGGGGCAGTGGGCAAGACACCGTTCAGGAACCTAGGGGAGAAGGGAGCAGCCTCCCATACAAAGAATGCATGGATGGGAGTTACAGAGGGTGTGGGAGAGTCCCACCGCATGGCTTCTGTTCTTCTCTCTTACTTTTAATGACTTTGTGTGCTCAACCAGTACCCCCGGCACTCCAACTACAGGGACTCCAGAGAGAGAAGGAAGCATTCCCAAACAGATGCTCTGCAGGTAGGAAGGAGCACTCATTTGTTCTTCTTATGAAATTCCCTCTGTGAGCTTTGGGTATTACCTGGGTGAGAAAAGAACCATAACTTGGGACTAAGGTCGTATTTTGACCACCACTTGTCCAGACTGTCAAACATTTTTGCTTTACAAAGTCACCTGCAGGGCAGTACATCCAGATGCTCATGTCTCAGAAAGACAACAAAATGTCCATTTCTTCAAGTAGAAGTCCAGCATACAGATATATTAAAACTCGATAACTAATCCCAATATGGGCCAAAGTGAAATGCAAGCTGCAGGCCTTACACAGTGAGACATACAGGGTGTTCATGGGAATATTTTTAATATGCATTTTAATATGCAATTTATTATGTATTTAGGCACGAGAGCCAATAATGCCTGAGATTCTGAATGTCTAAGAACTGCTAGATCCTATCATTCTCCTCTGAGATAATTAATCTGTAAGGAAATAAAATAAATATTTAAAGCATCTTCAATGCTGAGAAATAAAACCCATGCACCTGATGTCGTATAGGCAAAAATTCTATTAAATGTCAAAAAAAGGATACACTGCCTTTCAATCGCATTAATGACAATCCTACTATCCCTGCCACCAAAATGACTCCGGACGACTCTGCGTGAGGGCACCGTGCTGGTATTTCCGAATCCCATACCAGTGTGTCGAACATTGTGTGCACAACCAGTAGTTCCCCTGCATTCCAACTGCAGAGATCTGCAGAGAGAGGGGGGAGCATTCCCCAAACAGGTGCTCTGTAGGAATGCAGGAGCACTTAGTGGCTCTTCCCAAGAAAGAAATCTCTCTACATATCTGTGGGTTTTTTCCCTTGTTTCTTAGTTTGTATATCTGGACTAGACGGGATTGACATTTGAGAAGATGGGTTTTGTCTGGTTGGTTGACACAAGGGAAGCAGAAAGTCACCAGAGGCTATTAGAGAGAAGAGGACAGCCCTCAGCCAGACTTGTTCAACTGAGCTTTTGCATCACTGCCAATGGCATCATTGTCCAGCTAGAGAACCCGGCATCCATGCCCCTGGGTCCAGGCTGTCTACCTCCTCACCCCTATGCCCTACCTTGGCAGAGCCAAGAACATGTAGTCTACCTGCATAGTTCCAGTACCAGAGCCCCATCTATCACAGGCCCTTCTAATCTTTGATGCCTGTGATCCCCACAGATCACAGATCTGTACTTCCAGAAAGTAGAAAATGATTTGGTTTGTTCTATACTCCTTGAATTGCCAGAAATCAAGAGCCATGATGCTATGGTTTCTTCAGAGTCCATGAGACAGGGCATGAGACAGGAGCCTCAGGCTAAAGCAACCAGACTCTGGCCCGGGTTACACAAAGACTGCCTCACATGGATGACAGGTGTGGAGGGTTTGGGGTGTCCCACACTATGGCTTCTGTACTTCCCTCTGAGGTTCAATGACCTTGTGTGCTCAACCAGTAGTTCCCCTGCATTCCAACTGCAGAGATCTGCAGAGAGAGGGGGGAGCATTCCCCAAACAGGTGCTCTGTAGGGACGCAGGAGCACTCAGTGGCTCTTCCCAAGAAAGAAATCTCTCTACATATCTGTGGGTTTTTGCCCTGGTTCCTCATCAGAGATTCTCCTGAGGGAGAGAGGAAACAGAGCCTGGGACTGGTGATATTTGGACCACCACCTACCCGAGTCTCAAATGTTCTTGCCTTGGGAAATCATCTGGAGGGCAGTAAATCCCAATGTCCAGGCTTCAGAAAGGGGGCAAGAGTATCCATTACCGCAAGGGGGATGCCAGAATATGAATACAGGAAAACTGACCGCCTGATCCCATG
>NW_026745162.1:0-2686 GCF_022355385.1 Mustela nigripes
TCTACTTTTTTCACTCTGAAGTAGGGGCTCCCCAACAAACAAGAGGGCTCCATTTTTACTTAAAAAAATTACATGTCATAGGTATACTTTTAGCAACCACTGGGAAAACATAAACTGATAAAAAGCAATTAAGAATTCAGCAAATGTCTTAAGCAAATTTGTATATTCTTCAGAATAACCACATACATACATTCAAAAACAAAGAATGAAACATCCCTGTAAAAGCATATTACTCACTCAGTACTTAGGAAGTTTACAAACTTTTGGGTTTTATCCACTGCTCCTCACCATCAAAATCCATATCCCACGGAGTGGGAACCACTAAGCTGACACACGTTTCTTCTTTGATACTCCTTTGAGATGAACTGGTTCCCAAAACACACTATTTCTTGGAAAAAAAAAAACAATCTGGAAAACAGTACATCTCTGGACAGATAATATCACTGGGAGCAGACAGAATGAATACACAAATTCTTCAAAAAAATTCCAAGAAACCAACTATCTTCAGAGGATTGGTATAGAGTGGAGGGAGAGGGAGGGAGGAATCAACATTTTGGAGAGGAATGGTTCAAAGGTATAAAAGTTTTGCTAACAAGGCACCTGGACTGTCAGGGTAGAGCTATTCCTGAATGCTATTAATGGTTTACCATTACCTCTATCTAGGCACCTCCCTTTCCCACTACTTTCCTATAAGTAGGAAGGCATCTATAGACAGACTTTTTCCTATGCGGTCAAATAGCCCAACAATGGAAAAACCATCAGTTCTTTCTGCTTTAAGAATGCGCCAAAAGTTTTCTTTAAGATTTTAAGATTTTATTTTTTTTAAGATTTTTAAGATTTTATTTATTTATTTGACAGACCGAGATCACAATTAGGCAGAGAGGCAGGCAGAGAGAGGGGAAGGGAAGTAGGCTCCCTGCTGAGCAGAGAGCCCAATACGGGGCAATCCCAGGACCCTGGGATCATGACCTGAGCCAAAAGCAGAGGCTTTAACCCACTGAGCCACCCAGGCACCCCATGCCAAAAGTTTTTAAAAGGGGTCTTGTTTTGTTTTTTAATTTTGGGATTTGTTTGGCATCCCACAAACATTTCTGACAGGGAAAAGAAAATAATTAGGGTAGAGAAGTGAACAGCTTCCTTCTTGATAGCATCCAATTCACTATTCCTTATTAAAATAGAAAAATGTTACTCATACAAAGTTAGGAGCAATTTCTCTTCACTGTATTTTTAATGTGGATCCAGCAGTTCCTTCAAACAGGGTGGTTTTTCAGTTGCACAGGTGTCTCTCTGGAGATAACCCCAGGAATATCTTATACATATTTGTATTTTAAAACAGGCACATAACACTTTAGAGGAATCTAAGGAGTACCTCTTGGTAACAGATGGATAGTCCAGAGCTGAACAGAAAGATGAGAGCTTATAACAGAAACAACCTAAATTGATACGACATCTTTATCGATGGCATTTTTAACCTTAATGGTAACATAAAGTAATGGCATTAGTGAGGTTAGACAACTAGAAAAGGTGCAGACTTTTGCTTTCTGCCTTAAAAATGACCACCATAACTCTTCTCTGAAGACTATACTGTTCAGGTATTGCACTTCCACCACTTTTGTGATCATCAGTTCCTGTAACTCCTGCAAAAATAAATCAATAAAGCAACTTCTCTCCCAGACTGTCCATCTAGATTCACTGTTCACTATCAAATCACCCAATTTCAGTAAATTCCCAAATTAATAATTGCAGGTATCCATAAGAATGTAATAATCATTTTCTTAAATTAAAAAAAAAAAACACACACACAAAAAACTTCTCTTTTCAACAGCACTTTTTTTCTCTCTCAACTGAGGCCCCAGGCCTGGCTAGGAATCATTAGCCACAAAATAAATACAAGAAATTCAAACATATTATGAAAATCTTTGAATAATTCAGTTACCAAGTCAGTCAGCCATAAGAGGCAAATGCCCCCCAAATCAGGCTTCATTAGCCATCCACTGGGTTCACACAGAGCTGCCCTAAGGATTCCAAATACAAAAAACTATCCCACATCCCAGTCTTCCCTGTTATTGTATACTATGAACTTCTTTAACTATTAGAGCACAGGGGAAAACAGGGGCAAGAGGGGCCTTAAATATTTTATCAAGTGCCTACACTGTTCCAGATTCCACCCCAGACACACATACTTTATTTTGTTTAATACTTGTAGCAAGCCATAATAGCTACTATCTTCCCATTTTTACAAATGAGATTCTTGAAACTCAGGACTATCTGAGGCCAGGCAGTTAATGAATGGTGAATAGTCAATTTGATCCAGGTCTGACTAACTCTACACCCCAACTATCATTTCTGTATGGGCACAACCGCCTAGGTCTCTCTTCCCAGACCATGCTACCTAACAATCAGATGAAAGGCTAGAAGTGATGCACAACAAATCAGTGTGAAGTACTACTATCAAGTAACAGCTTTATAGTAAGAAAAACACATATAAAGCTCAATCAGACAACACAAGATTCCTATATTTTGTAGAAATGTGCTTCAAAACAAGTCTGTGGGCCATTCTTTCCACCTTGGCCTATGCATGACTGACATTTAGCAACCTCTCACTAGCCAAAGGCCCAAGCCCTTCTCACACTCATCTTCTGGAGTACTTTTACTGTTTTATTAAAAATGCTACACTTCTAGTATT
>NW_026745163.1:0-2686 GCF_022355385.1 Mustela nigripes
ACCTCAGTTTTCAGGCTTCAGAACCTAGACCTTATCTCCAATCACGGCCCACGGGTCACTGTGATGCAGAAATCAGAACACTTCCTTACCCATGGCAAGAAACCTTGTGGTTGGCATGGTGTCCAACGTTCAGTGTAGGAGAAACCAGCATTCACCCTGAGGCCCCGCCCATTCTTGAGTGCGGCGAGGGCATAAACACTCATTGTGACCCTCAGCGGGAGTCCTGTCCTCTAGTACGTCCTCTTAGTTGCCTGAACATTAGATATCATAATGGGCTTGACATGTCCCTAGGCCCCAATTTTTAACCAGATTTCTCGTTGTCCAGTCGCCCCTACCCAGGGCTCTACTCCGGAATCCCTCATTTGGTGGGACACCTGAGGTTGAAAAACAAAACAAAACAATCAAGAACAACAGAACAACGGACTTCTTCCATCGGAATTCTTCCATCCCACAGAATGACCCCAACTCTTTGGAAGGGGCCAAACACCCAGAGAGTAGACTCATCCATTTCCCATGAAGTCACCCGGAAATTTCACGACCATGAGTGACACAATATCCAGCGACAAAAACTTGAGCAAGAGCCTCACACTCGCCCTTTTTTCATATCCCGAAGAGTTCTCCTCATGGTCTGTAGGTCAGTCCTGCCATACCTGTGACCCGAAACATAAGCAGAGTTTGTGTTTTCAGACAACTGTCCAAAGCCCTGGCCTACAAACCCTACAGGCTCAGGCCCCTGGAGCCAAACCTGACGACTGTGCTTGCCATCCCCAAGGGAATTGTATGTGTCCATTCCAATGGCCACAACCCTACTAAGAGGATAAACCTCCAAAGTTGCTGAGGCCATCCCAATATTTGTGGCTTCCCAGGACAAACAGGGGCAATCTGGGCCCATCTGAGCACCTACCGGCACTCAGACCTGTAGACTGATGAGAAGAGGGGTAAAAAGGAACGAACAGGCCCCTAGGAACCTATCGGATCCATTGATTTGGTTTCCAGGCATCTCTCCTCAGAGGCCTGGATTTCAGTAACACCATATGGCTGTTTCTTGACTCACCCATCAGAACAAATCTCATCTACACATGGCGAACTTGCACGATGGAGCTGTGTGTAAGTCTCTCTTTAGGAGAACCCTTCAGGGCCCCAGGGCCACCGCTTCATTCCAAGGTCTCCATAGACACAAAATCATATTAAGAAACATCCGCGGGAGAGTCCATTTCAACTCAGCCTCCTCGGTTGCTCCCCCAAATCCAGCAGATCTAACCTGTGTTGTTGCTTGGAGACAATTGGAAAGCGAGGTGGGCTACCCAGCCATCCATCCTTAGAACACTGCTCAGAAACGATGTCCTGGAGCCAACCAACATGTCTCAATTGTCCTGCAGAAGAAACTTTGCAGTTGGGAGCTTCTCACAACTCCCATCGTGGGAAAACCCCCATGGCCTCTTGATCCACCCCCCCTTCAAGGAGGGGCCATCAGGGACAGAATGTCCAACCTGAACGATCGTCTGATCCTCGCCCTGACTTCAGATGGACGAGATCTTGATTCAGATCTGTAGATTGTGCCTGCCATATCCTCACCCAGAAACCTAGGCCTAGCTTGGGTTCTCAGACTTCCGTCCTCCGACTACTGGCCCACAAGCCCTCCAGTTTCGCAATCCAGAACTACAATGCAGCACTCTGCCTGCCCTCCAGAACAAAAACATTGCCCTCTGGGGCTAACAAGAAACCGCAAATGAGGATCAACCTGCACACCATTCGGCTCTACCCCGAATATATAGGCTGACCTGGGCACTAATGCCCTTTCTGACACAGGCTGAGCCTGGACCTCCTGGCCCAACGCAGACAGCTGGCCGCACACTGAGCACATCGGACCCGCCATGGCCTTAGGCCGTCATCTCTTCTCAACCTCGGTTTTTAGGCTTCAGAACCTAGACCTTATCTCCAATCATGGCCCGGGTTTGAAAATGATCCAGAATTCAGAACTCTTTCCCCATGGCAAGAAACTTTGTGGTTGGATGAGGTCCAACATTCAGTGTAGCAGAAACCAGTGTGGCCCATGAGGCCCCGACCATGCTTGCGGGCCACATTGGTCACACACATTGTGACCCTCAGCCTGAGCCCAGTCCTCAGGTAAGGTCTCTCAGTGGCTGGATGGAGAGACAGCATATTGGGCTTGCCATGCCCCTAGGCCCCAATTTTTCACCATACTTCGGGTTATCCCTTCACTCTTCCCCAGGGCTCTGCTTTGGAATTCCTCTTTTGGTGGACACCTGAGGTAACAAACCTGAAAGGAGTCCTCCCATCACACAGATTGATGAAAAACAATTGGGATCGGGCCAGGTCTACAGAGAGCAAGTATTGTCCATGGCCCATGAGGCCTCCCCAACATTCCACGGCCATCGCTGATACAAAATCCAGAGACAAAAGCCGGAGCACGCGCCTCAGACTCGCTCATTCTTCATATCCTGAAGAGTTCTTCAGATAAGAAATTACACGGCACTAATGCACCCAAAATATATAGTCTAACCTTGGCACTAATGCACTGTCTGACAACCTGAGCCCGGACCTCGTGAACAACACCCAGACAGCTGACCGCACACTGAGCACATCAGACCCGCCTTGGCCTTATGTCATCATCTATTCCCTACCTCAGTTTTCAGGGTTCAGAACCTAGACCTTATCTCCAATC
>NW_026745164.1:0-2685 GCF_022355385.1 Mustela nigripes
CACTTTCAGCAGGAGCTGGGGTATAACGGCTGTCCCTGGTTGTCTGGAACTTGGCCCTGGGGTGATTCGGACCCTGAGTAACAGTTCCACAGAGAAGGTGGTCAGGAATTCAGACTCTAGATTCATTGCTTTGCATTTAAAAACCTCAATCCCAGCTGAGGGGTAACTCTCTCTAGGAGCTGACCAACCCTGGAGGGGCAGTCCTTCCAGCTTCAGCAAGCACTCATGATGGTCAAAGTATCAAAATATGGAAAATAAAGGACGATTGCTCATCTTCCCTGATTTTTTTTCTTTTTAAATTTCTTTTATTTAAATTCAATTAGTAAAGTGTATCAATAGTTTCTAATGCAGAGTTCAATTATTCTTCCCTGATATTTTTTTCACCCTCTTCCCCTAAATCAGGTTTCTGTGACTCTTCCTTCTGATCCCATAATAACCAGTGCATATTTCTGTCCTTGCAAGGTGACAGCGCCAACAATAGCATCCCAAGTGACAGCATAGAAATGTTCAACCTTCAGATTCCTTTGAGGGAAGAGGGCGAGAACTTGAAGCCATTTTAATTTTGATGTAATGGATGTGTGACCTCATTTGATGTGGGTAGCCTGTAAGACTGCACTTCTAGTCTTTACTCACGTGTCTTAAAAATATTTTTATTCATATTTTTTTATTAAAATGATGACAACAAAACTCGAGGTGTGCTATATATCCTGAATTTCCACCATCACATTCACTTATAGAGCCATTGTTCATTCATCCTCATACTGATTATTGAATACGTTTTTTTTCTCTGCATTATTGTGCCTATCTTTGACCTTCCAAATACACAATTAACCAGGAAAATTTAAACTCTGACTGCTCTTTTAAGAAATTCAGGCTTGTAAATATCCTTGCATAGAAAATCAAAACAATATGCCTGATTACACAAGGACCCCTCCCACTGCTGAATGTATGGTGTCTTATTATCTTTGTATGGTGCCTGGGTGTGGATTAGGAAAAGAAGCACCTTCCTTTGCATGGTTGCAGCTGTGTGCTGTGGAGACTGCTTGGGGAGCAAAGCACAGGTTGGTTTTTAGCCCAAAGTGTCTCCTTCTGGTAACCCTTAAAACATCAGGCGAAGATGCTGAATGTGCACTATTTTGCCCCAATGGGCGTAGCTCAATTCATGTTCCTCCCTGGAATTTCCTCCGGGACCGGATAGTGTTATACAATAGCAAGTGAGGGAGTAACCCATCACTGTGTAAATTTCTGTTGCCATAATAAAATGTGCATGTTTCTGTTTAGGAATCTGAACACGTATTTGACCTTCTTAGTGATTCAACTTTGAAGCAAAGACTTTTTTCATCTTTTCTTCAAGACTTTGGGTTAAATTAAGGGGTGCTCTGAGATTTTAAGGCAAATTGTCACGAGCCAGCCTTTATCTACAGTTACTTATCTCTGTAATCAGATTTTTCTCAAGACACAAAATACACGTACACACAAAATAAAACACAGATACAGTTTAGATGCCAACTCAAATTGTCAGGCAGGGCTGTTGAGTCCACATTTTTTAATCATCCCAGGTGATTGATTATATTAAGTGAATATTAGCAGTTACAAAATAAATCTACAGTAATACAATGTACTTTTATCATTTTTTTACATTAATGGTTTTTGGTTAATTATTCCTGTTTCTTAAAAAATAATTTAAAAAATATAGCTCCTCTATAGTCCGAATGTTTGTGTCCCCTCTCAAAAGTCATATGTTGGAGGGACGCCTGGGTGGCTCAGTGGGCTAAGCCTCTGCCTTTGGCTCAGGTCATGATCCCAGGGTCCTGGGATCGAGCATTGTATCAGGCTTTTTGCTCAGCAGGGAGCCTGCTTCCTTCCCTCTCTCTGCTTGCCTCTCTCCCTACTTGTGATCTCTGTCTGTCAAATAAATAAATAAAATCTTTAAAAAAAAAGTCATATGTTTGAACCCTAATCCAAGTGTAATGACATTTACAGATAAGGCCTTTAGGAGGTTATTAGGTCATGGTGGTGGGACCCTAACAATGGGATTAGTGCCCTTATGGGAAGAGACGGGAGAGAGCCAATGATATGATATACTACATATAATATATGAAATATTATCATAATGTTATATTATTATATCAATAAATGAAATGCAATAAATAAATAAATAAATAAATAAATTGCGATGCAATAAATAAATAAATAAATTACAATGGAAGATTATTCACCTTAACAAAGGAAGGAGTGTGGGTGATGTCCCTGGTGGGCCATGCTGTCTCTTGGCTGGGATCTAAGCCAGGCCCGGACTGAAAGCCTGCATCGTCCCACCAACTTTGTGTTTCCTGCTATCTGCCCCCCAAAGGACAAGTGTCCAGTGTCAGAGCGTGGGGACAGAAATAGCCTCAGTTAGTTCCTACACTAAGAGTAGCTTTGGAAACTTCTGAAAACCCAACTCATCATCCATCTGGCTATGAAGGGACGTCTACAACATTAATCCCATGACCCATATTTTACTTTGTAGAATTCCAAACATTCAACAAGCTTGTGAGTGGTCTATTTACTTGCAAGCTTAGGTTGCTCCTTCTTGCCTTTAAAAGCCAAGCACTGTAGTTGCTACCATAGATTGGTACAGTCTTTTACAGTTTTCAAAGCACTTATGAGTTCTTCCCCTATTCTTTACTTCTGAAAAGCAAA
>NW_026745165.1:0-2685 GCF_022355385.1 Mustela nigripes
AAGCCCTGGGGACAGCCCTGTTCTCCGTGACCCAGGGCCCTTTCTCGCCCGGGGCATGGGACAGCAGCCCGGAAAAGGTGTGGAAACAATGCGGCCCACGCGGGGCTCTGGTGCAGGGGACAGGTCCCGGAGCAGAGTTGAAGAACGGGTGCCAGCAGGGCGTGCGCCTCCATCTTTTTGGTCGAATGGGGCACCCAAGGATGGGGCTCTCCTCAGTTGGGGCATGGAGGTTTCTCTTGCTCCTCGGCTTGTCCAAAGCACCGAAATGCACCATTGGCTCCGGGGTGGAAAGGGGAGGAGTAGCCAGGGGACTCAGGTTTCCCCAGATGGAGGTACGGAGGGACAGCAGAAGCGGAAGGCTGGGAATCAGGTGAAATTTCGAGCCCGAGTCTCAGGGCATCCCTGGCCCAATGGGACAGTTCCAAGGAGGGGACCCTCAGAAGCCGAGGAGCAGGAGGCATCGGCCTTGCCGCAGCCTGCCCCGCATAGGGCTTCCTGGCAGTGTTCAGGCACAATTGCTCGAAAAGCCAGGCCAGGCCCATGGGGGCGGCTGTACAGACGTGCGACACCCGAAGCGAGTTCACTGGACGTTTTCCGGCCAGTTCTCACAAGCATTCTGCCCAAACTGGGATCAGTTTGGGCAGAACTCTCGTGAGAATTGGCCGGCATTGGGCAGCCCTGCGGACCACCCTGCTCTCCGTGGCCCAGGGCCCTTTCATGCCGGGGCATGGGGCAGCTGCCCAGAAAAGGCATGGAAAGGACGTGGCCCATGAGGGGTCCCCGGGGCATGGGACCGTTTCCTGAGCAGAGTTGAATGATCGGTTGCGGCAGGGCGTGCGCCTCCATCTTTCAGGCGGTTGGGGCGCCCAAAATTGGGTCTGACATCAGCTGGGGCATGCAGGTTTCTCTCACTCCGAGGCTTGTCCAAAGCGCCGAAAGGCACCTTTGGTGCCGGGTGGTAGGGAGATGAGTGGCCGCGGGACTCAGGGTTCCCCATACTGAGGCCACGAAGGTAGGACACCAGAAGCAGAAGGCTCGGGAAGCAGGCGAGGGTTGGAGTCCGGGCTTCATGCTACACCCGGCCCCATGGGACAGCACCAGGGATGGAACCACCACAGGCCGAGGATCAGCAGGCGTCGGCCTCACCACATCCTGCCTCACAGAGGGCTTCCTGGCGGGTTTCCGGCGCGAGTGCTCGCAATGCCAGGCCAGGGCCGGTGGGGGAAGGCTGCAGACATGCTACACCCGAAGTGAGTTCGCTGGGTGTTTTCCGACCAATTCTCCTGGATCTTCTGAGGGAGGGGCCTCTTGTAGTGATTCTCAAGTGCCTTTGCCGGAGGTGGAATTACACCGCCTTTACCAGGGGCCAGACTAAGTAATCTTCGGGAGCTTTTCTTCCCTGAACACTTTCTGTAGAGTTCTGGAGGACGGGAATGAAAATGCCGGCCTCCCAGTCTCTGCAGCCCAGAGTAGAAGAGAGCTTGGGGCCCCACTCCTCAGTGCGCCCTCAGAGAAAAGTGCTCAATTACTCCCGTCTCCCTGGTCTCCAGCCACACTCGGAACTCACCCAGCCTGTGCCCGGTTCAAGGTAACCCCGAGTTGAGAGCTCACTTCTCTGCTCTGTCTCTGTAGCCGGCTTCCCCACTCTAATACCTGCGAGCTCTTTCATAATCAGACACCCCGGATCCTTCTGTGACCAGAAGGATCTTTGACCAATCCTTCTGGGGCCAAGCTGACCCCGCATGGACTTCATCCCAGTTTAGCCTCTGGAGCAATGTCCCTCAGTGGAGGAGACTTTTAAAAGGATAGGTGGCGGCTTGGCGTTTGCCTCCGTCTTTTCGTGCTGATGGGGCGCCCAAGGATGGAGCTGACCTCATTGTGGGCAGGCAGGTTATCTCGCTCCGAGGGTTGTCCGAAGGGCTGAAAGGCACCGTTGGCGCCGGTGTGGTAGGGAGATGCGTGGCTGCGGGACACAGGGTTCCCGATATGGAGGCCACGATGGACAGGACCCTGGAAGCAGAAGGCTGGGGATGCAGGCGATGGTTCGAGCACGGGCTTGGTGTTGGGCCCGGCCCCATGGGACAGCGCCAGGAAGGGGACCCCTGCAGGCCATGAAGCAGGAGTAGTCTGCCTCAACACAGTCTGCCTCGCAAAGGGCTTCCTGACCGTGTTCGGTCGCAACCCCTCGCGATGCTGGGCCAGGCTAGGCGGGGGGGGGGGGGCGGCCCTTCAGACGAATTCGCCGGGCATTTTCCGGCCTATTCTCAGGAGCGTTCTGCCCAAACCGGGATCGGTTGGGCAGAACGCTCCTGAGAATTGGCCGCCGTTGGGCAGCCTTGGGGTTCACCCTGCTCCCCATTGCCCTGGGCCCTTACTTGCTTGGGACTTGTCACGGACACCTGGAAAATGTGACAAATGACGTGACCCACCTGGGGGCACCAGTGCAGAGGAGCATTCCTGGAGCAGAGTTGAGATACGGGTTCCCCTTTCTCCACATCCTCTCCAACACATGTTGATTCCTATCTTGCTGATTTGGGCCGTTCTAACTGGTGTCAGGTGCTATCTCAATGTGTTTTAATTTGAGTCTCCATGAGGGCTAGTGATGATGAACATTTTTTATATGTCTGATAGCCATTTCTATGTCTTCATTGGAGAAATGTCTGTTCCTATATTCTGCCCATGTTT
>NW_026745166.1:0-716 GCF_022355385.1 Mustela nigripes
CAAACTCGGCTTATGTTTCAGGTCATAGGAATGGCAGGACTGATCTACAGACCATGAGGAGTACTCTTCGGGATATGAAAAAAGGGCGATTGTGAGGCTCTTGCTCAAGTTTTTTTTCTCTGGATATCGTGTCACTCATGGTCGTGAAATTTCCGGTTGACTTCATGGCAAATGGACGAGTCTTACTCTCTGGGGGTTTGGCCCCGTCAAACAGTTTGTGATCATTCTGTGGGATGGAAGAAGTCCGTTTTTCTGTTGTTGTTTATTTGTTTTGTTTTGTTTTTTAACCTCAGGTGTACCGCCAAATGGAGGATTCCAGAATATAGCCCTGGGGAGTGGAGACTAGACCACCAGAAATCTGGTTAAAAATTGGGGCCTAGGGAAATGTCAAGCCAATTATGACATATAATGGTCCAGCCACTGAGAGGACGTACTAGAAGACAGGATTCACGCTGATGGTCATAATGCGTGTTTATGTCCTCTTCGCCCTCAATAATGGGCGGGACCTGAGTGTGAATGATGGTTTCTCCTACACTGAACGTTGGACAACATGCCAACCACAAGGTTTCTTGTCATGGGTAAGGAAGAGTTCTGATTTCTGCATCACAGACACCCCTGGGCAGGGATTGGAGATAAAGTCTAGGTTCTGAAGCCTGAAAACTGAGGTACGGAAGAGAAGATGACCTAAGGCCATGGCGTGTCTGAAGTGCTCAGGG
>NW_026745166.1:816-2685 GCF_022355385.1 Mustela nigripes
GTACTAGAAGACAGGATTCACGCTGATGGTCATAATGCGTGTTTATGTCCTCTTCGCCCTCAATAATGGGCGGGACCTGAGTGTGAATGATGGTTTCTCCTACACTGAACGTTGGACAACATGCCAACCACAAGGTTTCTTGTCATGGGTAAGGAAGAGTTCTGATTTCTGCATCACAGACACCCCTGGGCAGGGATTGGAGATAAAGTCTAGGTTCTGAAGCCTGAAAACTGAGGTACGGAAGAGAAGATGACCTAAGGCCATGGCGGGTCGGATGTGCTCAGGGTGCGGTCAGCTCTCTGGGTGTTAATCACCAGGTCCGGGCTCAGGTTGTCAGACAGTGCATTAGAGCCCATGGTAGACTATATATTTTGGGTGCATTCTAGTGCCGTGTATGTTCTTATCTGAAGAACTCTTCAGGATATGAAGAATGAGCGAGTCTAAGGCGCGTGCTCAGGCTTTTGTCTCTGGATTTTGTATCAGCAATGACCGTGGAATGTTGGGGAGGCCTCATGGGACATGGACGAATCTTGCTCTCTCTGGATTTGGCCCGATCCCAATTGTTTTTCGTCAATCTGTGGGATGGGAGGATTCCTTTCAGGTTTGTTACCTCAGGGGTCCCACCAAAAGAGGAATTCCAAAGCAGAGTCCTGGGGAAGAGTGAAGGGACAACCAGGACTATGTTTAAAAATTGGGTCCTAGAGGCATGGCAAGCCCAATATGCTATCTCTCCATCCAGCCACTGAGAGGCCTTAACTGAGGACTGGGCTCAGGCTGTGAGTCACAATGTGTGTTTGTGACCAATGTGGTCCGCAAACATGGGCGGGGCCTCATGGACCACACTGGTTTCAACTACACTGAAACTTGGACAATAAGCCACCCACAAGGTTTCTTGACATGGGAAAAAGAGTTCTGATTTCTGAATCATTTTCAAACCCGGGCAGTGATTGGAGATATGGTCTAGCTTCTGAAGCCTGAAAACCGAGGTTGAGAAGAGATGACGACTTAAGGCCATGGCGGGTCCGATGTGCTCAGTGTGCGGCCAGCTGTCTGGGTGGGGCCAGGAGGTCCTGGCTCAGGCTGTGTCAGAAAGGGCATTAGTGCCCAGGTTAGCCTATATATTTGGGCTACAGCCGAATGTCGTGCATATTGATCCTCATTGGGGGTTCTGGGTAACCCCAGTGGGCAATTTTTTTCTTCTGGAGGGAAGGCAGATAGCTGCATTGTACTTCTGGATTGCCAAACTGGAGGGCTTGTGGGCCAGCAGTCTGAGGAAGGAAGTCAGACAACCCAAGCTAGGCCTAGGTTTCTGGGTGAGGTTATGGCAGGCACAATCTCGATACCTGAATCAAGATCTCCTGCATCTGAAGTCAGGGCGAGGATCAGACGATCGCTCAGGTTGGACATTCTGTCCCTGATGGCCCCTTTTTGAAAGGGGTTTGGTCACGAGGCCATGGGGGTTCTCCCACGAGGGGAGTTGTGAGAAGCTACCAACTGCAAAGATTCTTCTGCAGGACAATTGAGACCTGTTGGTTGGCTCCAGGAGAACATTTTCGAGCAGGGTTCTATGGATGGATGGATGGGTAGCCCACCTCGCATTCCAATTGTCTTCAAGCAACAAGACAGGTTAGATCTGCTGGATCTGGGGGAGCAACCGAGGAGGCTGAGTTGAAATGGACTCTACCGTGGATGTGTCCTAATATGATTTTGTGTCTATGGAGATCTTGGAATGAAGTGTGGCACTGGGGCACTGAAGGGTTCTCCAAAAGAGAGGCTTTCACACAGCTCCATCGTGCAAGTTTCCCATGTGTAGATGAGATTTGTTCTGATGGGTGTCAAGAAACAGCCATATGCTGTTATTGAAACCCA
>NW_026745167.1:0-2684 GCF_022355385.1 Mustela nigripes
ATCTTGATTACTAAAAAACACACAATAAATGTTAGTTAAATTAGGGGCACCAAGGTGGCTTGGTCAGTTTAGCATCTGCCTTTGGCTCAGGTCATGATCCTGGGGTCGGGGATCAAGCCCTGTGTCCAGCTCTCTGCTCAGCAGGGAACCTGCTTCTCTTCCTCTGCCTGCCATTCCTCCTGCTTGTGTGCGCTCTCTCTCTCTCTCTCTCTCTCTCTCTGTCAAATAAAAAAATAAATCTTTAAAAGTGTATTAGTTCAATTAACTCATGCCAGCATTGTTTGCATAATTTACAAAAATGTTATTCTGTGAAATATCTAAATAACATTCCATGTTAATAAATATCAATGGATCTTTGAGTTAAAAATGGTGGAAGACAAGTTAATTGTAAATGTTATCCTTATATCTACATTATTTTGCAGTGGCATTGACCCTGTTCTGATATTTATAAATAGGTCATTTGGGCAAGAAGGACTTGCTGAACTCTGGAAAGTACAAAGAAGTCACAATGGGAGGCTTTTGAACCCAGAGAATGAAGGATAATTTTCCATAAATGATTTTTCACAATTGTGGTTCTTATATTCTTAGACATTTTAATTGCTGTACTACCAATTGGCTTCACTAGATGGAGACATGAGGCATCATAATTACAAATGTGCAGGTTGGTGCAGCCTCTTTGGAGAACAGTGTGGAGATTCCTCAAGAAATTAAAAATAGAACATCCCTATGACCCTGCAATTGCACTCCTGGGTATTTACCCCAAATGTGTAAAAAAGAAAAAATAATCCTTGGTATCAAGAAACTATTTGCAGAAGAGAAATTATCACTTATAAGATGTTACCTTAAAGATATTGATCTTCCATATAATGAATTATCAGCCTCAGGGAGAAACATTTGCTGGGATTTGACAATTAATTATTATTAACTAATAAACATTAATCAGTGAACTGAGTAGACTCCTTTATTTATTCACCCATTCATTTGCTCATCTTTTTCATTTGTTGACCAAGCATTTACCAAGAATCTAGTGTGCCCAATACTGCTAGGTATTGAGATTATCCAAAGAAAGAAGACATAAGCCCAGTCCTTGTGGAGCTCACAACCTCAGTCAAGTAGGACAGATAAGTATATAAACTACCAATTAGAATGCATCTGGGGCCAAACTATTGAATGGGTTACCACAAGCTTCAGTGGTGGCATCAAGAAACAAATTGCTCATATTGTGTCAGAAGAGATGCCTGGGATATGTTTAAAGTGATGAATAATTCAGAGACAATCAAAGATGAAGAAGATTAAAGTAATAGTCCAGACAACACTTCGCAAAGGCCTGCATCAAGTGGGTGCCTGTGGGGATAGAGAGGGGGAGAAAATATACGTCAGATGTGGAGAAGGCAGAAGAGGTTGGACCTCACAGCTAGATAATTGCAAGGATCTTGCAGGGTGGGGAGAAGAAGCTTCCTAGATAGTTTAAGACAAGTGTTGGGGAGGCAGTTTACAATTTAAGATATAAGTAAAGGTGCTTTATTAAAATTATTTTCCGTTTCTCACAGTCATCCTGAATTTTTATCCTGACCTCCCCAACACTTGTCTTAAACTATCTAGGAAGCTTCTTCTCCCCACCCTTTCCCTCTCCTTGAGATCTCACTGCGTTCTGTTTGCTCTGGCATGTGAACCTAGTCTTCCTGCCAAGTGAGTCATTCTCAGTTAGATTTGTACTGACATGTATTAAATTTCCTGTAAAAGTAAGAAAGCAGTATGTCACATCTCTCTCTCTCTCACACACACACGCACATATCACATGCACACACCATACACATTCAAGCACACACACAGATGAATACAAAGAAAATATATTCTGTCATTTGTAGACAATTAAAAAAACAAAATATATGAAGTGAATATTCATATAGCAGAAAAGCAATTACACTCATAACAAACCCCAAGAAACTATGATTGTTATTACCGTTAAGTGTCCTTCAATCCTGGGATAGAATGTAAGTCTTACTGCAGATATTTAAATCACAAGACATACTCACCTATTTGAAATCACTTCCTAAGTTATTTTCTCGGTTCTTTTTTTTTTTTTTTTAAACCAGTCTCCATGCCCAGCATGAATCCCAATGTAGGGCTTGAACTCACGACTCTGAGATCAAAACTCGAGCTGAGACCAAGAGTTGGATGTATAACGGACTGAGTCACCCAGTCGCCCCTCAGTTCTATTATTTCATGCAAAAGATTAGAAATCTGGAATTTTATAGTTTTTGTTTTCAGTCTTTTAATTTCCACTGTAAATTTAGCTCTGGTTTCATTTAACATCCATACGTTTCATTGTATCCATTCCTAACACAGAGTATAATCATCCGCACCCAGTGAGCATGTGACTCTGAGAAGCCGACTTGCCATGACCCCATAAATCAGCTGACAACTGCCGGAGGCACCTTGAGAGGGAGAAGAAGGGAAGAGGGCCAAAGTCCCGAAGAGCTCTTAACCTAAGGGCACAGTAGATCAAAGGCCGGAGAAAAAAAGAAACCTCAAAGATTCTGACTCGCTAATGAAATTTTGGTGATTTTTAATTTTCATGGTGGTAAACAGAAAGAATTTAGACGTGTATAGTGATTTCCATCAGGGTTTCTCCGAGCCTCCCTATCCATACGTTCATCTATAGCCTCATCGCCTCTGTCTAT
>NW_026745168.1:0-2684 GCF_022355385.1 Mustela nigripes
TTCCTCATATCAGGGAGATCACATGATAGTTGTCTTTCTCTGATTGACTTATTTCGCTAAGCATGATATCCTCTAGTTCCATCCACGTTGTTGCAAATGGCAAGATTTCATTTCTTTTGATGGCTGCATAGTATTCCACTGTGTATATATATTACATCTTCTTTATCCATTCATCTGTTGATGGACATCTAGATTCTTTCCATAGTTTGGCTATTGTAGACATTACTGCTATAAACATTCAGGTGCACGTGCCTCTTCAGATCACTACGTTTGTATCTTTAGGGTAAATTTCCAGTAGTGCAATTGCTGGTTTTAAAAGATGTTGGTCTGAACACACTAAATACCTTCATATATATTTTTCTGTATTTTGAAGATGTGGATAACTCTGGTTCATTTTTGGTCTTTATTATTTCTCCTAGATCAGCACATTATTTGTGTATGGATATCAGACATGGTGAGACTTAAGATAATATTGATAAAAGTCTTTTGGGCACCTCAGAGGAAGGTCATCTATCAATTAAGAGTTTCTTGGAGCAGCTGGGTGGCTCAGTTGGTTAAACATCTACCTTCGGCTTGATTATAATCCTGAGGTCCTGAAATTGAGCCCCATGTTGGGCTCTCTGCTCAGCAGGGAGTCTCCTTGTCCTTTTTCCTCTGTCCTTCACCCCTGCTCATGGTCTCTGTCTCTTTCAAATATTAAAATCTCAAATAATAAAATCTTTTTTAAAAAAGTTCTTTTACTATAATAGGCATAGAAAGCTGGAATGATTGTGAGAATTTCTATGGAAAATGCAGAATGAAAGATGTTCTCTCCCTCTTTCTTTCTCTCTTTCTTTTTTTTTTTTTAACCAATTTGATGTCATGTAGGTTTAAAGGGTTTATTTATTTATTTTTAAGAAAGAGAAAAAGCATGAATGGGGCCAGGGGCAGAGGGAGAAGCAGATTCCCTGCTTAGGAGGGAGCCCAATGCAGGGCTTGATCCCAGGACACTGGGATCATAACCTGAGCTGAAGGCAGACACTTAACTGCCTGAGTGACCCAGGCACCCATCATGTAGGTTTATAAAGTAGGTCAATATCACTAACTTGCCACAAGGAGAAGAAGCTAATTGATTTTGCTGTCACCTGTGAGTGCAAATAAGCGGCAAGTCTCATATTGCTTACTGATTGTCTTGACAAAGTACATGTTTGTTCAGCAATAGCAAACTCAAGAAAAATTATCTTAGTTTCACATTGCCTTTATCACTCTTCATGGCTTATTTCAACAAACAGTTCAGTTCTGTGGAAAAGACCAGAAGACTAATGTTTTCTGTTGGCACAGACCCTGGCAGAATGCTGTTCTCAACATCAAGACAAATAGTTGCCAAGCTGTCCACAGAATGCATGACACCACAGAATGCTTGTCACCATGTGGTTTATACCATTAGTATTAGACATGGTTCATACTCCCAACACACTTAAAATATTACCAAACCTAGGTGATATATAAATGTGGACATGAAATAGAACAGACATGCGAACACACACACACACACACACACACACAACCATTACATACAGAAATAACATTCTTACCAGTGTAATCTTTGAGATGAAAAGGCAATATTTTCTAATTCAGTAAAGTACAAATGCAAAGGTACTGTCAAACACTGTTATGAGGGTGAGAGTATAAATTGGTACAAACTCTTTGGAAGGCAATTGAGAAGCATTTATTAAAATTTAAAATATACTACCGCATTGAGATATCACCTTACACCAGTTAGAATGGCCAAAATTAACAAGACAGGAAACAACATGTGCTGGAGGGGATGTGGAGAAAGGGGAACCCTCTTTCACTGTTGGTGGGAATGCAAGTTGGTGCAGCCTCTTTGGAGAACAGTGTGGATATTCCTCAAGAAATTAAAAATAGAGCTTCCCTATGACCCTGCCATTGCACTACGGGGTATTTACCCCAAAGATACAGATGTAGTGAAAAGAAGGGCCATCTGTACCCCAATGTTTATAGCAACAATGGCCATGGTCGCCAAACTGTGGAAAGAACCAAGATGCCCTTCAACAGATGAATGGATAAGGAAGATGTGGTCCATGTACACTACGGAGTATTATGCCTCCATCGGAAAGGATGAATACCCAACTTTTGTAGCAACATGGACGGGACTGGAAGAGATTATGCTGAGTGAAATAAGTCAAGCAGAGAGAGTCAATTATCATATGGTTTCACTTATTTGTGGAGCATAACAAATAGCATGGAGGACATGGGGAGTTAGAGATGAGAAGGGAGTTGGGGGAAATTGGAAGGGGAGGTGAATAATGAGAGTCTATGGACTCTAAAAAACAATATGAAGGGTTTGAATTGGTGGGGGGGTGGGAGGTTGGGGTACCAGGTGGTGGGTATTATAGAGGGCATGGATTGCATTGAGCACTGGGTGTGGTGAAAAAATAAAAAATACTGTTATGCCAAAAATGAATAAAAAATAAATTAAAAACAATTTAAAATATACTATGCAGTGAAACAGCAGTTTCACCTCTAAGATTCTATTTTTAGAAAAAGCAATAATAAACAGATAAGTAAAAATATCTGTGTATTAGAATAGCTACTTATTTGTGGAGCATAACAAATATCATGGAGGACAAGGGGTGTTAGAGAGGAGAAGGGATTTGGGGGAAATTGGAAGGGGAGGTGAA
>NW_026745169.1:0-2683 GCF_022355385.1 Mustela nigripes
AATCCAAGCTGAGCCAACGTCTGATCCTCGCTCTGACTTCAGATGCATGAGATATTGCTTCAGATCTTCAGGGGGTACATGCCATGCCCTCGCCCTCAATCCCAAGTCTAGCTTGTGTTCTCAGACTTTCGTCCTCACACTCCTAGCCCCGAAGCCCACAAGTTTGGCAATTACGGACCATCATTGCAGCACTCTGCCTGCCCTCTAGAAACAAAATATTGCCCAGTGAGCTGCCCGGGCACATTAAATGAGAATAAACCTACACGGCACTTGAATGTACCCAAATTATATAGTCTAACCTGGGCAGTAATGCACTGTCTGACACATCCTGAGCCGGGACCTCCTGAGCACACCCAGACAGCTGACCGTACCCTGAGCCCATAAGACCCGCCGTGGCCTTAAGTCATCATCTCTTCCCTACCTCAGTTTTCAGGCTTCAGAACCTAGACCTTATCTCCAATCACTGCCCAAGGGTGAGTGTGATGCAGAAATCAGAACTCTTCCTTACCCATGGCAAGAAACCTTATGGTTGGCATGTTGTCCAAAGTTCAGTGTAGGTGAAACCAGCATTCACCCTGAGGCCCCGTCCATTCTTAAGTGCAACGAGGGCATAAACACGCATTGTGACTCTCAGCGTGAGTCCTGTCCTCTAGTACGTCCTCTCAGTGGCTAGACCATTAGATGCCATAATGGCTTGACATGTCCCTAGGCCGCAAAATTAAAACAGATTTCTGGTTGTCCAATCGCCCCTCCCAAGGGCTCTACTCTGGAATCCCTCATTTGGTGAGGTTTGAACAACCAAACCAAACAAACAAAAAAAAAACAAAAAAAAAAAAACGGACTTCTTCCATCCCACAGAATGACGCCAAACTCTTTGGACGGGGCCAAATCCCAGATAGTAAGACTCGTCCATTTCCCATGAAGTCACCCGGATATTTCATGACCATGAATGGCACGATATCCAGAGATAAATACTTGAGCAAGAGCCTCACACTCGCCCTTTTTTCATACCCCGAAGTGTTCTCCTCATGGTCTGTAGATCAGTCCTGCCATACCTATGACCCGAAACATAAGCCGAGTTTGTGTTTTCAGACAACTGTCCAAAGAGCCCAGGCCTACACACCCTACAGGCTCAGGCCCCTGTAGCCAACCTGAGGACTGTACTTGCCCTCTCCAAGGGAATTCTGTGTGCCCATTCCAATGGCCACAACCCTACTAATAGAATAAACCTCCAAAGTCCCTTAGGCCATCCCAATAGTGGTGGCTTCCCAGGACAAACAGGAGCAATCAGAGAGCTTCTGAGAACCTACCTGCACTCAGACTCGTCGACTGATATCCCCAGATGTAAAAAGGAATTAACAGGCCCCTAGGCCCTAATCGGATCCATTGCTTTGGCTTCCAGGCATCTTCCTCAGATGCCTGATTTCAGTACCAGCATGTGACTATTTCTTGACTCCCCCATAAGAACAAAACACATCTACACATGGGAAACTTGCACGTGGGAGGTGTGTCAAAGCCTCTTTTTAGGAGAACCCTTCATGGCCCCAGTGCCACCGCTTCATTCCAAGGTCTCAATAGACACAAAATCATATTAGGACACATGCACGGGAGAGTCCAATTCTACTCAGCATATTCGGTTGCTCGGCGAGATCCAGCAGATCTAACTTGTCTTGTTGCTAGGAGACAATTGGAATGCGAGGTGGCCTACCCCGCCATCCATCCTTAGAACCCTGCTCGGAATCATTGGCCTGGAGCCAACCAACAGGTGTCAATTTTCCTGCAGAAGAATATTTGCAGTTGGGAGCTTCTCACATCTCCCATCGTGAGAAACCCCCATGGACTCGTGATACCCCCCCCTTCATGAAGGGGCCAACAGGGACATAAGGTCCAAACTGAGAAATAGTCTGATCCTCACCTTGACTTCAGATGCACGAGATCTCGATTCAGGTCTGTAGATTGTGCCTGCCATGTCCTCACCCAGAAACCTAAGCCTATCTTGTGTCCTCAGACTTCCGTCCTCAGACTAATGGCCCACAAGTCCTCCAGTTTGGCAATCCAGAATTACAATACAGCACTCTGCTTGCCCTCCAGAAGAAAAACATTGCCCTCTGGGGCTACCCAGAAACCCCAAATGAAGATCAACCTGCACGCCAATTGGCTGTACCCAAAATATATGGGCTGACCTGGGCAATAATGCTCTTTCTGACAGAACCTGAGCCTGGACCTCCTGGCCCCACCCAGACAACTTGCTGCTCACTGAGCACATAGGACCAGCCATTGCCTTAGGTTGTTATCTCTTCCCAACCTCGGTTTTCAGGATTCAGGTCCTAGACCTTATCTCCAATCACTGCCCAGTTTTGAAAATGATGCAGAAATCAGAACTCCTGCCCAATGGCAAGAACCTTGTGGTTGGCTAGTTGTCCAATGTTCAGGGTAGTGGAAACCTGTTTGTCCGATGAGGCCCCGCCATTGCTCACGGGCCACATAGGTGGCAAACTCACATTGTGACCCACAGCCTTAGCCCAGTCCTCAGGTAAGGCCTCTCAATGGCTGGATGAAGAGACAGCATATTGGGCTTGCCATGCACATAGGCCCCAATTTTAAACCATAGTTCGGGTTGATCCTTCTTTCTTCCCCAGGGCTCTGCTTTGGAATTCCTCTTTTGGTGGGACACCTGAGGTAA
>NW_026745170.1:0-2683 GCF_022355385.1 Mustela nigripes
AAAAGTGGAAAACACAACACACTCACGAACTACAATGAATGCAAGAATGAAAATACAAAGGAAAAACGAAAGAGCCATGAACGAAGGAATTCTAAGAAACTTACAGGATGATGCCAAAACATTTTATGGGGAAACCATATACGGTTAAAAGCATGCATTTCCAAAATTTAAAACACTGAAAAAGAAAGCAAACTACAAGGATGACTGAAGGAACAAGATGAAGAAAAACAGAACTCCAAAGTTAACAGAAAAATTGAAATCAGACATGTGATTATCAAATTTAAGGAAATACAAACAAACCAATAGGAAAAAAAAATCAGGAGATCTCACACTTCAGTTTTGACAACACGAACAAACCGCAGAAGCCATTACTGGGATAAAACATGGAGAGAAGCACACAGCTGCAAGTATGAAAGCACATGACAACTGGTAGCAAGGAAAAAGAATAACCGAAAAGGTATATCCAAACATTTATGCTAGCAAATCCAAGAACTGAGAAAAAAGGATAAATTCCCAGACACATAGAAACTTCCAAGATTAGGTCAGGAAACCTACAAAATCTCAGCTCTCTAGTAGTGATGGAAGCATTTGAAGCAGTAATCCAACCTTTGCCAAAACACAGAAGGCCAGGTCAAGTCATTTTCCTGGGCCACTCTTCTAGGTATAAAGTGAAGGCATTGTCATGTCCTCTCATCAAATCCAGAGATGGAAGAGTCGGGTAAAATCTAATTCACAAGGATAAAGACCTATTTCAAAGAAGGACATTTTAGGATACCTACCCATGTCATTTCAATAAGGAAAGATAATAAACAATATAATTCTTTCCTTTTATCCCTGTGACTTCCTTTGGTTTTGAGAGGGCCACATTGTTTTCCTCTGAATTTATGTTGTTGTTGTTGCTGTTCTGTTGTGAAAGCCTGCCTATCATCCATCATCCGTTTTTGACAGAGTATTCATGCATGCTTTAGTTGCATGGACGTCCTAGTGCTCCTCCTAATATATGCCACAACTCCTGAACACCCATTAAGCAGTTGTCCTTTCGGTAACCCTCAGCCTGATTATCAGAGTCCTGAGTCATTCCTGGTGGGGCTCCTTCTCTGAATTCTTGCCCTTCAGTATTCCCTTTCTTTTCTAGGGCCAAGGTATTCCTCCTGAGGCACATTTGTGGGAAGCCATATGATATTTCCCTTTGTCTGCTTGCCTTTTCCATTTCCCATCAGCAGGGCATGGGACATTCATGTCAAGGCAAGGTCCAGGGGTTCATTCACTTCAATGACAGGAAATACCGTGGTGCTGAAATGGACCCAAACTTCGTGATACACTAGTCCCCGCAAGGGCATTGTGGCTCACTCCAAAGGTCTGCTCAAATGGGCCTTGCAAGCCGTCAGTATAGGCTTTCCCTTTCCTTGTGACTAAAGAGTCTTGGTCAACATGTCTATACCCGTTTCCACAACAACTACAGTTAAATAATAATGACAACGGGTTTGGTCCAGGCCTCTTCTTGAGAGTTAGCTCTGATGCAGAAAGTCACTCTCCTCGATACTTTTGCAAAGGTATTTAAGGGAAAGCCAGGTACTCAGAGGCCTCATCCCTTAGCCATGTGTTTTGGAACACAAGGAGACAAGGCCACAGACGGCACCATATATCGATGCCCTCACCTTTTTCCTTGGAAAGGGACTTGCCGTACCTTAGTCATCACTGACCCATAGGTAAGAGATGCTGACAAGGTACGCTCTCACCCACAGGACGATAAACCCCATGGAGAGATTCTCCTACCCATGAGGCCCCACCTTTTCTTGAGATATCTAGAAATTGTAGTGGAAAAGGACACCTTGCCGTCTCCGGTGATATGTTGGCCTAAAGGAAGGTATACTGAATGTCATTTTCCTTCCTCTAGGTCTCCAGAAAGGGGAAGTTGGACATTAACCCACAAGACATCCTGAGTTCTTGATCAGGTTCAGAGGGCTCTTGTTCTGTCCTTCCCGGGGCTTCCTACTTAAAGCCATAGGAAACAAGGTCATGGGAGAGGGACAGCTGCTTCAGTTCAGCCAGCATCTGTGATGTCACAAATCTTTGAGGTCATAGCAACTATTCCTCTTCAACCCAGGCCTGATCACTACACTTGACTGGAGTAGTCATGGGTGAGCCAAGAGGACCCCAAGCCATCCCAAACCGCTGGAGCCGCCTGGGTCTCTCACAAAGGCAGTTTGGAAAGCGAATCGGTGTCACATTCTCCATGGCCCAATTCGTAGTGTTTGGTCGTGAGTGTCAGCACCAGACCTCTGGGCCTCGGAAAAAGGCAAGGATCGCTCATTCCATCTTAGGCACGACTTGCCAAGAAACTAACAGTCCTCAAGCAAAGCCTCAAGGGAGGAAATCCGAGTCCTGCCCTAGGGTGATGCCCTCCCACCAAATCAAGGAGCATCTGAACAGGAAAAGGGCCACCCAAGGGAAGCTCAAAGTGAACCCCCGCAAGCATGCCAAAGACATGTCTGGAGTCATCCACAGCGAGCCCAAGAGTACCTCCAGCATCTCCAGAAATGGTGTCAACAAGGCCTCCCAATCTTCCAAAAAGACCATGCATCCAAGGCAGACTCTACACCCTAGAACCTTAGGTCCAGGACGGACTCATGTTCTTGGAGTCCACAGGAGCCAACGGAGAGCATGTTGCAAGAGACCCATA
>NW_026745171.1:0-2683 GCF_022355385.1 Mustela nigripes
CTTGAATAATATTTTCAATGCTTATTTTAATGTGTAGCAGTTATAAATTCTACACATCTCAGCATCTACATATTTTCCTATGTGTGAGTCAGTGGTTTGTTCATCCTTTCCCACTTCTTTCTTTTGTCCCACTTTCAAATACTCTCATCTTTCAATCTTGTAAATAATCTGCATCCTGCCTCCCACAAATAGTAATAATCTGCACTACTGGTATTAAATTCACACATGTTTTATGCCCACATTTATAACTGCAAAGAAAATAAAGATAAATTGTTAAATATAAATTTATATTACACATATGTGTACATATGGTATTCATATGTATTTCTTCTTATTTTATTTATTTATTTGACACAGAGAGAGAGAGATAACAAGTAGGCAGAGAGGCAGGCAGAGACAGAGGGGGAACAGTCTCCTTGCTGAGCAGAGAGCCTGTTGTGGGGCTCAATCCAAGGACCCTGAGACAATGACCTAAGCCAAAGGCAGATGCCCAAGCCACTGAGCCATTGAGATGCTCTATATTTCTATATTATATTACCCTTTTAGTAATAAAAATGACATCTTTCATTGAAGGAATTCTGGAAATAAACAAGACAAAATATCCAATGCCAGCTTTCCAGATATTTATTTTATTGATTCACAAATATTCTCAATATGAGAAGATGTCATACACACAAATATAAATAGCTGTTTAATGGAAGTAAATAACACAGTGAAGAAAGTTGTCAAAAGGCAATAAAAGCCACAAAAGGCTTGGGAATGGCTTCCCTAAATTCAAAGGGTCAATGTAAGTATAAACCTCCTCATCGGTCTTTAAGAGGTTGTCCATTTCAGAAGACAATCAGTCATACTAGAAATCCACAGCAGTGTTTTCCACTATTTCATACTGATAAAGAATTCTTCTCTGGATATCCAAAATTCAAAAGATATCAGCACACTAATTCTACTGAAGTCAAGTCCAGTTTCTGGAAGAAAAATGTGTGTTCCTTATGTAATCACAGAAGACTGAAATTTTACACTTGATCTTAGCCAAAAGGCCGAGAAGCAATAGAAGTGTGAAATTCTAAATCTAGCTTTCACATACTTAGGATCTCATCGTTTCTATATTTACCTATTTACCTAAGTCATTTTGCTGTTTATACTTCTTAATCAATATTTATAAAAATGATTCACCTCTGTCTTTAAGGATTCTTCTCCTTACTCTGTTTACTTAATGAATTACCCTGGACCAACAAAAAGACACAGATAAAATAAGTCCAGTTCCATTTCTATGGCAGACATAAAGAACATTGCATATTTTTGGTTTCTCAAAACCAAATTTCCTGTTTTCAAATTTCCTCTGTTCCAAAATTTCCTGTTTGGAGGAATATATAACAGTCCATGAACTTAAGGAAAACATTACTTAGGTTTTATAGATGTATAATCATAGAATTACAAAATACTGATTTTAAATATTTGCATGAATAGAAAGGAAAATGATTGAATAAATAGTGCTTTGTATTATATGAATAGAGGCAAATGGGAAAGTACTAGTCAACCTAGGTGTAACTGAATTGTATGTAGAGTTTGAGAGAGAGATGAAAAGCAAGAACGAGTTGAATTATAATAAAATATTGTCACCATTTTATATCAGGAATGAAGGAAATTGCGAGTCAAAGAGAATTATAATTCCTAAGAACCATGAAAAAGTTAAATCAACACACTTGTTTTAAGAGCACAGTAGAAACCAAATATTTTGTTAACTCAATTTACCCACTCTGAAATTGTGTAAATGTTTAAGCAAATCAGTTGTTAAAATTTGAGACTAGGTCATCAAGAAGAATCAAGAAGTAAGTAAATTTGTTATTCTTCAATATAATATAAGGAATCTTCATTTTACTTAAATGTTTTAAAGATCACATTTGCATATATGTTTGTGGATTTACAATTATTTAAATATTAAAAATTAAATAATTGCCTACTATCAAGAGACTATTAATAAAATCCTAAAGCAGGAACAAAGAAATAAATCTCGGATTGTTCATTTTTACCTAATTTAAAAACGTACTCTGTCACATACACAGGATTATTTTTAAAATTGGAAAGAATATCTGCTTCCTAGTTGATGTTATTTTGACCATCCATTTGTTCATTTTCCATAGCAGTATTCTATAATTAAAAAAAAAAGAAATAAAAAGGAAAAGGATTATGCATTGAATGATTTCAACTACTCTAGGCAATTATTTAATTTACTAATAGAAGGTTATCTTCTTGTCCATTAGATCTTTTTATAAAAAAAAAAAAAAAAAAGGTAAGAGTGTGATAGCATCAACCAAACTCTTAAGAAAGTAATTTATGAGGGAATACCAACATTCCCATGGATAAACATGCATGTTGTACAGTGAGATGAATATTATGGTGACTAATTGTGTAAACTTGAGGAAGTTTTCTAAACTATGTAGGTCTCCAAATATGAAATGTGGAGGTGGGCCCAAATAACCCCTGTGAGATATGAAACCCTGTATTTATATTATCCATAATCCAGACTAGTTTTTATAATATTGAGGACAAGAAAAATATCAATTAGAATATTTTCATGTTTTTTAATAAAAGGAGCTAAATATTTTCAAGAATAATTAGAATATTATTTTTAAAAACATCAAAATAAGTAGCTTCTGCTTAAATGTTAGCATAAGATTTTTTT
>NW_026745172.1:0-2683 GCF_022355385.1 Mustela nigripes
ATGAGTACTTTATAGTTTTCTGAGTATAGATTCTTTGCCTCTTTGGTTAGGTTTATTCCTAGGTATCTTATAGTTTTGGATGCAACTGTAAATGGGATTGACTCCTGAATTTCTCTGTCTTCTGTCTTGTTGTTGGTGTAGAGAAATGCAACTGATTTTTGTGCATTGATTTTATATCCTGACATTTTACTGAACTCCTGTACAAGTTCTAGCAGTTTTGGAGTGTAGTCTTTTGTGTTTTCCACATATTGTATCACATCATCTGCAAAGAATGATAGTTTGACTTCTTTGCTGATTTGGATGCCTTTAATTTCTTTTTGTTGTCTGACTGCTGAGGCTAGGACTTCTAGTCCTATGTTGAATAGCAGTGGTGATAATGGACATCCCTACCTTGTTCCTGACCTTAGTGGAAAAGCTCTCCATTTTTCTCCATTGAGGATGATATTTGCAGTGGGTTTTTCATAGATGGCTTTGATAATATCGAGGTATGTGCCTGCTATCCCTACACTTTGAAGAGTTTTAATCAGAAGGATGCTGTACTTTGTCAAATGCTTTTTCAGCATCTATTGTGAGTATCATATGGTTCTTGCTCTTTCTTTTATTAATGTATTGTATCATATTGATTGATTTGCAGATGTTGAACCAACCTTGCAACCCTGGAATAAATCCCACTTGGTCATGGTGAATAATCCTTTTAATGTACTGTTGGATCCTATTGGCTAATATTTTGGTGAGAATTTTCACATCTGTGTTCATCAAGGATATTGGTCCATAATTCTCTTTTTTGATGGAATCCTTGTCTGGTTTTGGGATCAAAGTGATGCTGGCCTCATAAAATGAATTTGGAAGTATTCTTTCCATTTCTATTTTTTGGAACAGTTTCAGGATAATAGGAATTTTTTTTTTTTTTAAAGATTTTATTTATTTATTCGACAGAGAGAGATCACAAGTAGGCAGAGAGGAAGGCAGAGAGAGAGGAGGAAGCAGGCTCCCTGCTGAGCAGAGAGCCCGATGCGGGACTCGATCCCAGGACCCTGAGATCATGACCTGAGCCGAAGGCAGCGGCTTAACCCACTGAGCCACCCAGGCGCCCAGGATAATAGGAATTAATTCTTCTTTAAATGTTTGGTAGAATTCCCCTGGGAAGCCATCTGACCATGAGTTTTTGTTTGTTTGGAGAATTTTGATGACTGTTTCAATCTCCTTATTGCTTATAGGTCTGTTCAGGTGTTCTCTTTCTTCCTGTGGTAGTTTATATGTCTCTAGGAATGGTTCCATTTCTTCCAGGACAATGTTAAAGCTTTAATGTGACATGCATTTTTATTGATTAGGGGAATGCATATTTTACCAAAAAATCAGGAAGGATGAAAGAAATTATTTTGAGTGCTTTGTAATTCCTGAGTGTTTTTATTCTTATACTCTAATTTGAAATCTTCCTTTTCCTCAAGCCCTAGTTCAAGTCCTGGTCTCCCATAGCATTCTGTTTGTGCCTATTCCATATTTCTGTACTTCACAGACAAGGACTTCTCTTTTTATCTGCCTTCCTTCATCACACAGTAAGCTTCTCAAAGACAGAGATCATGTCTTACTAATGCTTGTATATCCTGTTTTAAGCAAAGTGACTGGAAGGCAGTTGGTGGACAAATGGATTTTGAGTGAATGGATGCACTGACTTTAATCTATTTATTCTACATTATAGGAATATCTACTTCCTGAGACTGCATGCAGCACACTAATAGAAAATCAATCTGGAAATGCTTTAAATGCAACTTTATATTATTTTTGAGTAGTTTCATATATAAATATATTTTTCATACCTAGCAAGGAGATTGTGAAACAATAAAGATTGAGTAGCAAATTCACTGATACATAAATGTGTATATGCACACATGCACACACACATACTACATATATATATGTATATATATAGACACAAACAAATATACATCATGCATATTTAAATATATATGTTCTATAATAGCAGAATGGAGGACTTATTGTACTTTTGAGAAAAGTGAGACACAAAGTAGTGAATGAATATGCTCAAGTCCACAGAACTAAATTAATTATCTTGACCAACGCTGGACTAAGAAACTATTTCACATGCTGCTTTTTAATCAACCTGAGTCCTTAAACACAAGTATTTTACTATGAATTGTAACTTGACCATAATTAATGGTAAATTACAACACCAGTATTTCTACCTGGTTTTTTTTAGTAATTTAAAAAAAAAAATTTATCCTAATAGCAATACATTTCATTAAGAAAAAAAAAGATGATATAACAAAATTTATACAGAATTTTATTTGTGTATTATACTCATGTTTATTTGTATATAATTCAAATAAATCTTTGTCTATGTGCATATGCAAGATAATATAGTTTGAAAGAAGAGTAAGGTTAATTATTTACTTAAAACATTAAAAGAATTTTTAATATTTTTTTTGAACGTTTAGCACTATATTTAACAAGGTGGAATTCTGTGTTAATAGCCTTGAATAAAATCCAAAAAATATTTTCAATTCATTGAAGATTATTTAGTAAAAACTTGAAAAATACAACTTGATAAGGATTCCAATAAAAGATTCATAAGCAATACAAGTTTCAGAATTTTTAGTATATTTTCCCTAAAAAGCCATTTTTTTTTAATTTTTAATTTTTTATTTTTTATAAACATATATTT
>NW_026745173.1:0-2683 GCF_022355385.1 Mustela nigripes
GGGGGACAGTGTGGACACATGGTTTGGTTTCTCCTCTGGCCTGATTCTGCGGCAGCCCCACTCTGTCCTTCTCAGACTTCAGAGCAATAGCTGAATAAGTGGAGAAAGGACCAGGGGGTTAGGAAGGTGGCCACCGAAGAGTGACTTTTCTGGAGGGTGGCTGAGCTAGTGAGTGAGCGTGTTAGTCCACCTCTGCCTGCAGTCTGGATGGAGCTGAACAGGGGCCAGGGAAGGGGAGGAGGAGCAGAGAGCGGGGACAAAGGGACCAAAGAGGAGATTCAGACGAAGGGAAGTAATTGGGAGGAGAGAAGAAACTCTAGAAGACAGGCATGTAAGAAAGGAAAAGGGATGAAGTGGGCATCAGGAAAGGGCACCACCAGGGAAGGAGAGAGGGGAAGGGAAGAGGAACGGAGGGAGGAAAGGGGAAAGAAAGAAGGGAGGAGTCAGCATGCCAGGGCTCCCCCTGCATCTGAAGAAGAGGTGGCTGGTCCAGCTTGTCAAACAGAGTGCTCACTCTTTGGTCCCAGTTTCTGCTCCCAGTGCTACTGGGCTTTGCAAGGATGTCAGGCTATCCCCTGGGACCCACTGGAGCCAACTGGAGCCCACAGGAGGGTGGGAGAGGTAAGATGCCACCTGGTCCTGTCCTGAGCTGCTCCCAGCTGCTAGCCTCACCACATGGTGCAAGAGGGACCACAGAACAAAGGAAGGACACAGGCCCCCGTGTCTGCCAGTGGCCCTGGGCACTTAGCTCATCACAGTGAACCACACCGCCTCCTCAACCCAGGCTTTCAAAGCCTGCTTCTTCGTTCCTGGCTTTCATGTCTGTACGAACATGAGCCAGATCTAACTCATCTCTGACAGACAATTCTGACTCACCCCGTGTCAGATTTTTACTAGTGGCTGTGATAGAGTAAGATAGCAATGCTCCAACAAACGGAATATTTCCTCCCACGTGACCTCAACAGTCTTATACATTTTCTTAGCGAAAAAATCTTGTCTCCTTCCATTAAGCTCATAATGTGGTCTAATAGTATAAATGTGCCTTCGTTAGATGCGAAGCGATACAGAGGTCCTTTCTTTTTTTAATTTTACAAGGTAAAGTCAGTGAACAAATCTAACTTGACGAATACGTCTCTAAAATGTCAACCCAGGCAAAGCTTTTTCTGCCTACAGTTTGGAGCCTATGTGGTGACATTTTTAAAACGCTTTCAGTCCCTCAGTGAGGCTCTTAGAAGCTAGCCAGGGCTTACTACGTGCCAGGCACTGTGTCAGGTGTTGGAGCTAAATGGACGGAGAGCTTGGAGGCAGGCTGGGGAGGGACATCCGTGACATAACCACTGATAAAAACGGAGGCTAGTGCTAGAAAAGAGAGAGCAGGCTGCATGGAGAGTGTATACCATGGGGTTTGTGAGCTCACGAATAAGTGGGAGTAACTGGAGTGGGGAGACGGGGGAGAGGAAGAGGGTCTTCCCATCAATGGGAATCACCTGTGCTTGGAGGCAGGCACCATGAGGGGTCTCCACAGGAAGAGGGAGGCAGCGTGGTTGAAGGGCTGAAAGACAGGGCAGAACAGGCATCAGTCAGTTGGAAGGGTAGGAAGAGGTGGATGGGAGGATTATGGATGCCTTTGGAGGACTGAGAATTTGTTAGAAGATCAGTGCAGATTTCTATGGAGACAAAGGCCAGGAACTGAGAGGTCTTTGAAAGGTCACTCTGGCTGCCTTTTGGCAAAGGGGTTGGTAAAAGGCACGTGCAGGTGTGAACACACCAGATGGGAGGTTAGTGCAGGAAATCAGGTGAGGGAGCATGGGAACTTGGTCCGGGGATATATAAGGGAAAATAGCCTTTAATGAGTTCCACAAATTGGCACCAGCTGTAGCTTCATTACAGCGCTGGAAGGGGTAGGTGGGTGTGTCCTGGAGGTTACAGAAATTACATGAGAAAGGGAAGTCTTTTTAGATCTTTTTTCCAACTAGAGGAACTCTCACCTTATTGATAGAATTCCAGAGTGGGAACGGATGGAGATGAGGACATCTTTGAAATGTCTGAATATGTTCTTTGACATCTTTTAAAATGACGACGAGACCTTGACCTTAGAAAGTCTCGGCCTTCTTTGTAGCCAAGAAGATTTCACCTACAGCAAGGGTTCTCCCTTTTAAAGTCAAGAAGACAGTCCTTCCAAAGGACACCTCCTATCATTTTACGCTCTCATCATACCACACTTGCTGGGATCTCCAAGACCCTCTGTTGCAGGTTGTGAGGATCCACTTTGGCCGGGCTGGTCTTGCCAAGAACACCACCAAAGGAAATCTAGAGCCTGTAGTGCTATTAATAACATCATCTAAGACTGTCTTTGCTGCCCTCATGGCCTCTTCCCACCATGACTCACTGAAGCTTTTTACACGTTGTATCCATTAAGCTATAGTTCCCAAAGCTCATATACTCTAGTGCCATTAATTTTTAGGGGACCAGGCAAACCTTAAACTTGTCCCCCTTAATTGGATCCCTGTGCCCCCACAATCTCTTTGAATGACTTTCACCATGATCCTTGAATGAGCTCTGAGACCACTGCTGGTACCTAACACTTCTTGGCAACTTGTCTGTTAGGTTCTTGGAAGAGGAGGTGGCTCTGGAGTTGAGTGGGGATGGGAGTGGGAGGATTTCTCCCTTCACTTCCTTTTTT
>NW_026745174.1:0-2683 GCF_022355385.1 Mustela nigripes
GTGACTTCAGGGTAAATGGACGAATCTTACTCTCTGGGGGATTGGCCCCGTCCAGAGAGTTTGGGGTCACTCTGTGGGATGGAGGAAGTCCGTTATTCTGTTGTTGTTGGTTTGTTTTGTTCGGTTTTTCTACCTCAGGTGTCCCAATAAATGAGGGATTCCAGAGTAGAGCCCTGGGGACGGGCGACTGGACAACCAGAAATCTGGTTAAAAATTAGGGCCTAGGGACATGTCAAGCCCATTATGACATCTAATGGTCCAGCCACTGAGAGGACGTACTAGAGGACAGGACTCACACTGAGGGTCACAATGCGTGTTTATGCCCTCGTCGCACCCAAGAATGGGCGGGCCTCAGGGTGAATGCTGGTTTCTACTACCCTGAACATTGGACCACATGCCAAGCACAAGGTTTCTTGCCAGGGGTAAGGAAGAGTTCTGATTTCTGCATCACAGTCACCCCTGGGCAGTGATTGGATATAAGGTCTAGGTTCTGAAGCCTGAAAATTGAGGTAGGGAAGAGATGATGACCTAAGGCCATGGCGGGTCTGATGTGCTCAGTGTGCAGTCAGCTGTCTGGGTGTTGGTCTCGAGGTCCGGGCTCAGGTTGTCAGACAGTGCATTAGTGCCCAGGTTAGACTATATATTTTGGGTGCATTCTAGTGCCGTGTAGGTTCTTATCTGAAGAACTCTTCAGGATATGAAGATTGAGCGAGTCTGAGGCTCGTGCTCAGGCTTTTGTCTCTGGATTTTGTATCAGCGATGGCCATGGAAAGTTGGGGATGCGTCACGGGCCATGGACGAATCGTGCTCTCTGTGGATTTGGCCCGATCCCAATTGTTTTTCGTCAATCTGAGGGATGGGAGGACTCCTTTCAGGTTTGTTACCTCAGGTGTCCCACCAAAAGAGGAATGCCAAAGCAGAGCCCTCGGGAAGAGTGAAGGGACAACCCGAACTACTTTAAAAAATTGGGGCTGAGGGCATGGCAAGCCCAATATGCTGTCTCTCCATCCAGCCACTGAGAGGGCTTACCTGAGGTCTGGGTCAGGCTGAGGATCACAATGTGTGTTTGTGACCAATGTGGCCCGTAAGCATGGGCGGGGCCTCATGGGCCACACTGGTTTCAACTACACTGAACCTTGGACAACATGCCAACCACAAGTTTCTTGCCATGTGGAAAGAGTTCTGATTTCTGCATCATTTTCAAACCCGGGCCGTGATTGGAGATAAGGTCTAGGTTCTGAAGCCTGAAAACCGAGGTTGAGAGGAGATGACGTCCTAAGGCCATGGCGTTTCCTATGTGATCAGTGTGTGGACTGTTGTCTGGGTGGGGCCAGGAGGTCCAGACTCAGGCTGTGTCAGAAAGGGCATTAGTGCCCAGGTCAGCCTATATATTTGGGGTACAGCCGAATGGCGTGTAGGTTGATCCTCATTTTGGCTTTCCTGGGTAGCCCCCGAGGGCAATGTTTTTCTTCTGGCGGCAGGCAGAGTGCTGCATTGTAGTTCTGGATTGCCAAATTGGAGGGCTTGAGGACCAGTAGTCTGAGGACGGAAGTCTGCGGACCCAAGCTAGGCCTCTGTTTCTGGGTGAGGACATGGCAGGCACAATCTACAGACCTGAATCGAGATCTCGTGCATCTGAAGTCAGGGCGAGGATCAGACGATTGCTCAGGTTGGACATTCTGTCCCTGATTGCCCCTTCTTGAAGGGATGGGGGATCACGACGCCATGGTGGTTTTCCCACCATGGAGTTGTGAGAAGCTCCCAACTGCAAAGATTCTTCTCCAGGACAATTGTGACCTGTTGGTTGGCTCCAGGACAGTGATTCCGAGCAGGGTTCTAAGGATGGAAGTCTGGGTAGCCCACCTCGCATTCCATTTGTCTCTAACCAACAAGACAGGTTAGATCTGCTGGATCTGGGGGAGCAACCGAGGAGGCTGAGTTGAAATGGACTCTCCCATGGATGTGTCCTAATATGATTTTGCGTCTATGGAGACCTTGGAATGAAGCGGTGGCACTGGGGACCTGAAGGGTTCTCCTAAAGAGAGTCTTTCACACAGCTCCATCGTGCAAGTTTCCTATGTGTAGATGAGATTTGTTCCGATGGGTCAGTCAAGAAACAGCCATATGCTGTTATTGAAATCCAGGGCTCTGAGGAGAGATGCCTGGCAGCCAAACCAATGGATCCGATAGGTGCCCAGGGGCCTGTTCATTCCTTTTTACCTCTGGGGACATCAGTCTACGGGTCTGAGTGCCGGTAGGTGCTCAGATGGGCCCAGATTGCCCCTGTTTGTCCTGGGAAGCCACAAATATTGGGATGGCCTCAGGGACTTTGGAGGTTTATCCTATTAGTAGGGTTGTGGCAATTGGATTGGGCACATACAATTCCCTTGGAGAGGGCAAGCACAGTCGTCAGGTTTGGCTCCAGGGGCCTGAGCCTGTAGGGTGTGTAGGCTAGGGCTGTTTGGACAGTTGTCTGAAAACACAAACTCGGCTTATGTTTCGGGTCATAGGTATGGCAGGACTGACCTACAGACCATGAGGAGAACTCATCGGGATATGAAAAAAGGGCGAGTGCGAGGCTCTTGCTCAAGTTTTTGTCTCTGGATACCGTGTCACTCATGGTCGTGAAATTTACGGTGACTTCAGGGTAAATGGACGAATCTTACTCTCTGGGGGATTGGCC
>NW_026745175.1:0-2682 GCF_022355385.1 Mustela nigripes
TGTCTTCCCAGTCTGTGTGTGTGTGTGTGTGTGTGTGTGTGTGTGTGCCTCTGGGTGTCTGTGTCTCTGTGTGTAAAGAGGACCTGGCCATGCCATCGTGGGTGGAGATTCCCCAAGCAGGATCAGGCTGATGAGGGGTTAGACGTCTGGTGCGCAAGTCATGTTCACACCCCAGTTTAAGTGTGGTTAAGTGGGATCGGGTGTAGGGTCTACACCCTTCTGCCCAGGGTTTATCCTGAGACCCTGAACGGATGGGTCCATGACACAGGCGTGGGGCTAACCCTAACAGTAACCACTAACCCTGACCCTGACACTGGCTGTGAAACTTCCCCAAACCCTAAACCAAGCCATGAACCTGACCCTGAATCTGACCCTGACTGTGATCCTGACCTTAACCCTAAACCTAAACCTAAGCCTAACACTGACCCTGATGTGGACCCTGAACCTAAACTTAACTCTGACATTACCGTCACCATGACTCATACCTAAACATGACCCTGATCCTGACCCTAATCCTAACCCTGACGCTGACCTAACCCTGACCCTTACCATCACCCTGACCGTGACTGTGAGCCTTACCGTAACCTTAAACCTAATGGTAACTCTAACCATGACCCTTATACAGACCCTGAATCTTCACCTCATGCTGACCCTGACCCTAACACTAACCCCTATCCTAAACCAAACACTAACCCTGACCTTACGCTGTCTAACCCTAACCCTAACCATAAACCTACTTCTAAATCTAACCCTAACCCTAATCCCAAACCCTACCGCCAAAACCTAACTGTGAAAATGAACCGAACATTGACCCTAAACCAAAGCCTGACCCTAAATCTGACCCTGGCCCTGAACTTCACCTGACCCTGACTCTGACCCTAATCCTAACCATGACACAAACACTGACCACTACATAACCTTATCCCTGACCTGAATGTGGACTTTAAACCAATACCTGAACCTGACCCTAAACCGGACATTGGCGCTAAACTTCACCCTGACCCTGACCCAGACCATGACCATAAACCTAACCCTGACCCTAAGAGTGACCCTAACCCTCACCTGAACACTAAACCTGACCCTGACTGTGAGCCTGACCCTAACTCTAACCCTAAATGTAACCCTGACCCTGACACTAACACGGGCCCTCCCCCGAATCCTATCGCTGAACCTAACCTTAACACTAACCCCTAACCCTACCACGGACCCTGACCCTAACAAGTTCTAACCATAACCGTCAACCTAAGCTAACCCTAACACTAAGCCTAAACTTTAACAATAACCCTGACCCTATACCTGACTATGACCATAACCCTAACCCTGAAATTTTGACTACACCAGACCCTGAGCCTAAACCTGACCCTGGCCCTGACCCTAAACCTAACCATGACCCTAACAATGACCACTATATAACCCTGTCCCTGACCCGAATGTGGACTTTAAACCAATACCTGATCCTGCCCATAAACCTGACACTGGCCCTAGAATTTACCCTGACCCCGACCCAGGCAAAGACCCTAACCCTGACCCTAACAGTGGCCCTGAACCAGACCCTAACATTAACCGTTACACTGAATGTGAGCCTGACCCTAACTCTATCCCTAAACGTAACCCTGACCCTGACACTAACACGGGCCCTGACTCGAAACCTAACGCTGAATCCTAATCCTAAAACATTATCCCTGACACTGACCCTAACCCGGTCTAACCCTAACCCGCAACCTACCTCTAACCCTAAACCTAACCCCACTTTAACAATAATCCTGCCCTCTCCCGGACCCTGATCATAACCCTAACTCTGCACTTTGCCTATGTCAGACCTTAACCTTAAACCAGACCCTGGCCTTGACCTTAACACTGACCCTAACCCTGACTGTAAACCTAAATCTGACCCAATACGTGATCCTGAACAGAATCGTAACCCTAACGCTAACCCTGTTCCTGAACCTACTCATAAAACAGAACCTAAACATAAAGCTTCCCTTACTATAACCATGAACCTAACCCTAACCCTGACCCCTACCCTAAGCCTAACGCTAACCCTGACCCCAAAGACATCTGACCCTAATGGTGACCCTAACTCTTTCTTAACCCTAACCCTAACACTAACCTGGTCTAAACCCAGCTCTGTTCCCTCTGGTGGGGACAACAGCTGCACCCAGGCCTCCCAGAGTTTTGGGGGAGGGTATATGGGGGTCACTGGATGGGCACTGCATTGAGTGGAGTGTGAGCCTTGACCAGCTTGAGGACCGGTGGCTCAGGGAGCGCTGCTGGAGCAGGAAGTTTGGTAAGGAGCCCCCAGGCAGTGGTGACCTCACTTCCCTGACGACAGAGCCCAACGGAATTGGAACCCACGTATCCAGGCACCCCAGAACAGAGAAAACACCCCTGCCCAGCTCATTTCCAGGCACATCCTAAAGGAAGCATCATGTTCTTCTGCTGTACTGAAACCCAGAGGATGCATGGAGAAGAGAGATCGCCTGCCAGACAGGTCCCTTCCCTGACAGGTCATATTAGGTTTCCCCAACGCCTCAGGCCCTTTGGCTAATAAAATCAAAAGGTGACACCAGGGGGCTCAGAGTCAGAGAGTCCAACACCTTCTGATCCAGGGGTGTAGCCATAGGTCTCTTCCCCATCTCTGTGTGTTTGTGTGTGTGTGTGTGTGTGTGTGTGTGTGTGTGT
>NW_026745176.1:0-2682 GCF_022355385.1 Mustela nigripes
CAAGCTTTGGTTTAGGGTCAATGTTTGGCTCAGTGTCACAGTTAGGTTTTGGCGGTAGTTATTGGGATTGGGTTTAGGGTTAGAGTTAGAAGTAGGGTTATGGTTAGGGTTAGGGTTAGACAGTGTAAGGTCAGGGTTAGGGTTTGATTTAGGGTAGGGGTTAGTGTTAGGGTCAGGGCCAGCGTTAGGTTTAGGTTCAGGGTCCGTATTAGGGTCATGGTTAGAGTTACCTTTAGGTTTAGTGTTAGCGTCAGGCTCACAGTCGCGGTCAGGTTTAGGGTTAGGGTCAGGGTTAGGTCAGCGTCAGGGTTACGATTAGGGTCAGGTTCAGTGTCATGGTTAGTTATGAGTCTTGGTTATAGTAATATCAGCTTTAGGTTTAGGTTCAGGATCCACATCAGGGCGTGTGTCAGGATTAGCTATAGGTTTAGGTTTCAGGTCAGGCTCACAGTCAGGGTCAGTTTCAGGGTTAGTGGTTACTATTGGGGTTAGCCCCGCTCCCGGGTATAGACCCATCCCTTCAAGGTCTCAGGATAAACCCTGGGCAGTAGTGTGTAGACCCTACAGCCAATCTCACTTAACCAGCCTTAAACTGGGGTGTGAACATGACTTGCCCACCGGACCTCTAACCCCTCATCAGCCTGATCCTGCTTGGGGCATCTCCACTCAGGATGGCATGGCCAGGTCCTCTTTACACACAGGCACACAGACACCCAGAGGCACACGCACACACTCACACACACACAGAGACAGGGCGGAGACCTAGGGCTACTCAAGTGGATAAGAGGTGTGGGACTCTCTGACTCTGAACCCCCTGCTGTCACCTTTTAATTTTATTACCAAAGGGCCTGAGGAGTTGGGGAAACCTGATATGACCTGCCAGGTAGGGGACGTGTCTGGCATGCAAGCTCTCTTTTCCCTGCATGCTCTCGGCTTTAGTAAAATAGAGAACATATCGCTTCCTTTAGGATGTGCCTAGAAATGAGCTGGACTTGGCGGTTTTCTCTGTAACGGGGTGCCTGGATACGTGGGTTCCAATTCCGTTGGGCTCTGTCGTCAAGGAAATGAGGTCACCACTACCTGGGGGCTCGTTACCGAACTTCCTGCTCCACCAGAGGTCCCTGAGCCACCGGTCCCCTAGCTGCTCAAGGCTCACACTCCACTCAATGTAGTGCCCATCCTGTGACCCCCATACAGCCTCCCCCCCGCCCCTGGGAGGCCTGCGTGCAGCTGTTTTCCCCGCTGGAGGGAACAGAGCTGGGTTTAGACCAGGTTAGTGTTAGGGTTAGGTTTAAGAATGACTTTGGTTCAGGATTAGGGTTAGACATCTTTGGAGTTAGGGTTAGTGTAAGGTTTAGGGTAGGGGTCAGATTTAGGGTTAGGTTCATGGTTAGGTTTAGGGTCAGGATCACAGTAGGTTCAGGGTTAGTGTTACGTTCAGAGTCAGGCTCAGGGTCAGTGTTAGGCTGACGGTTAGGTTTAGGGTCAGGTTCAGGGTCATGGTAAGTTTTAGGGTCAGGTTCAAGTTTTGGTTTGGGGGCAAGGTCATGTCCGGTCAGGGTTAGGTTTGGGACAGGTTTAGTGTCAGGGTTAGGGTCGGGGTCACTGTTAGGGTCAGGGTTAGATTTATGGTCATGGTCTTGGGTCAGGTTCAGGGTGAAGTTTAGCGCCAGTGTCAGGTTTAAGGTCACGTGTAGGTATTGGTTTAAAGTACACATTCGGGTCAGGGACAGGATTGTGTAGTGGTCCGTGTTAGTGTCATGGTTATGATAATGGTCAGGGTCAGGGTCAGGTGAAGGTCAGGGCCTGGGTCAGGTTTAGGGAAGGCTTTGGTTTAGGGTCAATGTTCGGTTCAGTGTCACAGTTAGGTTTGTCGGTAGGTTTTGGGATTGGGGTTAGGGTTACAGTTAGAAGTAGGATTATGTTTAGGGTTAGGGTTAGACAGCGTAAGGTCAGTGTTAGGGTTTGGTTTAGGGTTTGGGTTAGTGTTAGGGTCAGGGTCAGTGTTAGGTTTAGGCTCAGGGTCCGTAGAGGGTCATGGTTAGAGTTACCTTTATGTTTAGGGTTAGTGTCAGGCTCACAGTCACGGTCAGGGGTAGGGTTAGGGTCATGGTTAGGTCAGCGTCAGGGTTAGTATTAGGGTCAGGCTCAGGGTCATGGTAACATATGAGTCTTGGTTACAGGAATATGAGCGTTAGGTTAAAGTTCAGGGTCCACATCAGGGTCAGTGTCAGGCTTAGGTTTAGGTTTAGGGTTCAGGTGAGGATCACAGTCAGTGTCAGGGTGAGGGTTGTTGGTTACTTTTGGGGTTAGATCCGCTCCTGTGTATGGACCCATCCTTTTCAGGGTCTCAGGATAAACCCTGGGCAGAAGCGTGTAGACCCTCCACCCAACCCACTTAACCAGCCTTAAACTGGGGTATGAACATGACTTGCCCACCAGACTTCTAACCCCTCATCAGCCTGATCCTGCTTGGGGCATCTCCACCCACTATGGCATGGCCAGCTCTTCTTTACACACAGACTCACAAACACCCAGAGGCACACACGCACACACACACACAAACACACACACACACACACACACACACACACACACACACACACACAGATGGGGAGGAGACCTAGGGCTACATCCGTGGATCAGAAGGTGTGGGACCCTCTGACTCTGAGCTCCCTGGTG
>NW_026745177.1:0-1926 GCF_022355385.1 Mustela nigripes
GCCCCGCGCGGGCCCCGCCCCGGCCTGCTCCCCATTGGCCGGCGGGCGCAGGTGCGAGGAGGCGGGGTCCATCTCTGGTGGCTCGCGCCCAGGAAGGTCGGCCAGGGAGCGCGGGGTGCCGCGGGAGGGCGCGCGGGGACGCAGCGGGCGCCGAGGAGACGCAGCGGCGGCTGTAGTGGCGGCGCCTGGGCCCGGCCGCAGCCCCTGCCTCCCGTCCTCGTGCCCTGCGTCCCTCCGCGGCCTGCAGCCTGCGGCGCCCGAGCTCCGAGGGCGCTTCCTCGGGCACTGGGCCCGAGGCGGCCAAGACGGCGGGCCGGCCGGGCGCGGGGCGGGGGCGCTGTGCTGGTGGGGGGTGGCGGGCCGCGGCGCGGGCCCGGTGCCCGGCGCGGGCGGCGGGGAGGCGCTCTGGGGGGCGGGCGCGCGGGCGGCGGCTGGGGCCATGGCCCAGGTCGGCGGGAGCGCGCGGAGGAGGGCGCCCGCGCTGCTCGAGGCGGCCCGCGCGCGCTACGAGAGCCCGCACTTCTAGGACGACGTGTTCCGCGAGTCCGGCCCGGACAGCGGCGGGAACCCCTTCTACAGCACCTCCGCCGCCTCGCGCTCCTCCTCGGCCGCCTCCTCGGACGCCGAACACGAGCGCCCCGGCCCCCCGCTGCCTCCCGACGCCCCCGAAGCGCAGGAGTCCTACGAGGACGAGGCCAGCTTGGGTTGGAGTGCCACGCTGCGGGACCGCCCGCCCCCGCGCTTCGTGGACACTGGTGGTAAGGCGCGGCCCGCGGGGGCGGGGGCGGCCTGGGGAGGCGTGAGTTCGGGACTGGGAGAACTCCAGACGCTCCACGGCCGGCTGCTTGAGGGCGGCTTTTCGGTCGGCACACAGATGGGGCCCTGGCAGCGCGGATTTGAAGTGGGAGAATCAGTCTGGTTGCGTGGTGGTGGTTGGTGGGGGCCGCTCTGACTTCCCTGCGGATGGAGAGGATGAGGCGGAGGCCCAGGTGGCACCCTGCCGCTGGCAAGGACCCAAGGGGGGGCCTTCCCTCCCTTGCTGGGAGTGTCCAACCCAGTCACACCTGTGGGGTTGCTCGTTAGGGGTGCGTTTGAGTTAGGTTCCTAAAGCCCGATGCAGCTTGTGTGTGTGTGTGTGTGTGTGTGTGTGTGTGTCTGTGTCTGTGTCTGTGTGTGTTTGTTGCGGGTGGGGGGTACGTAAATCGTTTTGTGTGGATGGCCTCAGAGCAGCGTTACCCAGGTGCCAGGGGTGGGGCAGCCAGCCTTTGGAGGGAGGCATAGTGTGAGCCGGGACGTCTTCACTGGCTCGTGTTTTCTCCAGTGAATCTGACCAACTTTGTCCATCCCTTTCAGGATCACTTGCTGAGAGCAGAGAAGAGTGAGAGGACCAGTTATCAGCGTTAAGCTGTCTGCTCTCGCTCCAGAAGGCACTTGTGTGTTCTGCTTACCTACACGGTCATGGTCAAGCCCCTGATATCTGGAGGTCGCAGGCCTGCTCGTGGTTGTGGCTGCTTGAAATCCTCCTTTACTGCCTACTTTTTGGGAAGGTAATTCTGACACGTCTCTGCTTAGCCTGCAGAAGCTCTGCGGCCTCTGCCCTCTGGGAGAGGTGGAGACCAGCCAGCAGTCCCACCTGTCCCCTGATGCTTTCTGTTCCTTGCTCAACAGCCTACTGTGGCAGGCCCTTGTTTCTGCACACCATTTTCTTGTGTTGAAGAGTGTGCAACCAGTGTTGTGCAGGACCAGAGAGTGGCCATACTGGACCCAATGCCGCTCTCCCTGTGGCTCTCCATGATTGTTGTTCAACCATAGGAGGGCAGGCCAAAGGGAGCCCTGGCTGGTGCCTGGGTTTGGATCTGGACCTTGTGCTGCAGCCTGCTGGTAGGCTGATTGGGTTGGCTGGACTCTCTCAGCAGGGAGTGGTCT
>NW_026745177.1:2026-2682 GCF_022355385.1 Mustela nigripes
GCCCTTGTTTCTGCACACCATTTTCTTGTGTTGAAGAGTGTGCAACCAGTGTTGTGCAGGACCAGAGAGTGGCCATACTGGACCCAATGCCGCTCTCCCTGTGGCTCTCCATGATTGTTGTTCAACCATAGGAGGGCAGGCCAAAGGGAACCCTGGCTGGTGCCTGGGCTTGGATCTGGACCTTGTGCCACAGCCTGCTGGTAGGCTGATTGGGTTGGCTGGACTCTCTCAGCAGGGAGTGGTCTGCAGACCTCCCACAGACAGGCTGCAGTGTGGACACCCTGAGCTACAGCTGGGCTCTAGGGTCCGAGTCAACTGTGCTGTGTTTTGGAATGGGTGAATTTAACATATTCTCATTTAGGCTTCAGTTCAGAGTTTGGGAATTTTGAAAGTCACATCACCCTGCATAATCCTTTTAAACTCCATACATTTCCCAGAATGTCATAAGGGTTTCCAGCCCCAGATGGCTGTTTTCCATTCAATTAGCTCTTTAAGAATTGTACGTACCCAGAGCTCTGGTTTGGCAGACTTGATGCTGTGAGTGCTGTGATCCAGTTTTTGATCTTGGAACCTGAGAGACATGTCCTCTTGTTTCCCTCCCTCTCTGGAGAAAATAGGGGAATCGTGTTAGCTTAAGCCTGGTTATGACTAAGAGC
>NW_026745178.1:0-2681 GCF_022355385.1 Mustela nigripes
CCCCCATCCCCTGCCTAGCAACCTTGATTTTTCTCACCCTGATCTAATTTTTCTTTTTCCCCATTGTACTCATCATTTTTGAATGCACTATGCAATTTTTATTAAGGTTTATAACTTTTAATTGTCTCACCCATTAAAATAAAAGTTCTACAAAGCCAAGTATTTCATTGACCAGTGTAGTCTGAAGTAATATCTGCCATATAATAGGTTCAGTAGACAATTGGTAAATTTCAGAATAAATTAATGTTGAGAGTATACTGAATTTCATAAGTCATTTCAATATTTTTTCCAAACAATAAACTATGTAAAATATACCTTAAATTTACTTTCAAAATATTTTATAGCATATAATTGACAATATACATAAGCCTTAAAGAAACAATCATATAAATAACCATTTCATACCTACTTAAAAATTGCATAATACCACACTCCTAGATCCTCTCTGAATGCTCAAAAATAACCCATCAAAGGAAATACATTTTTAAAAATAACAGATTTTTTGGCAAAGAATTTAATAAAATAAAAGTTTCATTCATCTATATAGATCATAATAAATGTTTTTAATAAGCATGAAATTATAACTCTGAAGTGTGCTAAAATGAAACCACCTGATAAGGGTGAGAGAACAAAAATAAACATCATTTTTCCAAATAAGAGGAATTTATTACCTTCGAATCAAAGCATGTGGATTTGTTCAAACTGACAATAAAGGAATATGGAAACACAATCCATAGAATGTCATATTTTAGATTTCTAAAAGACTTCAAAGTGAAGAGTATACATTTTTTAAATGCTACATAATGCTACATAATGACAAGATGACAGGTTGTGACAAATAGCATTTTAAAAGCTCTACTCATAGTGGAACAAAAGGTGTCATTTCCCTGTCATTTTATATATGTCATTAATTTACTGTATCTGGATACAACATATTACCAAACAGATGTTCATCAAAGACTGAATCATTTTTAATGGAACGTAATAATTTGAACCTATATCTATTAATCATTTTTTCGGTTCTAACATTTATAGTCTCCCTAAACATTTTATCAGTTTTCGACAAAATTCAAAAACATAGGAAAAAAAGTCGTGTTTGGAAAAGTAGATTTTCTTTGAAATTTGCATTTAAATGAAAAGTTTTGCTGATATTTTTAAAACTTTAAATATAATTTTATATATATCTGACCTATCAGATGATATAAATTTTTGGAGACTTAATATAGTTTGGGGCACATGGTAAGTAATAATCACTATTTTTGTTGATCCAAGTGTTCTTGTATTATTTTTCTTAATTATTCTAGTACCACAATTTTCTTGTTCTAAGATTTGTCCACCCCCCATTTTAATATCTTTTAGGGTGGCACTCACCTTGCACTTGAAGACATTTCCTACTTTAACGGACAGCATTTCTCTTTTTTAGTCGAACATAAACTATAGTGCATCTTACCCTTGATGAAAGCTAGGATGCAATTAAATACTCTATTATGATTACGATTCTGATATTTGAAATCCTCCGGTAGCTCCCTGTGCCCCCACAGTGTAGTACCTCACCTCCTCGGCATAGTATACAAACCATCTCAACCCCAGTGTAAACCCCGGGGCTCAGCCTCCATCCCAAGGTGATGCTGCCAGATCAGTTGTCGGTTGTCATGAACTTGCTGTAGTTTCTCAAATGCACTGTGCTGCCTCCTGGCACTTTGAAACTTGACACAATCATCCTCATTCTTCGCTTTGCTCTTGCTATCACCTCCCCTGAAAATCTGTTCCTAAGTGGCTTTTCCCAGCTCCAACCTACCCTTGGCAGTCTTTTATCTCCCTGTGGTAAAGCCTGTCCCACTGCACCATGGCCATGCCCGTTGTCCCCCTGAGAAGAGAAAAGGGACAGTGAGGGCCCCCCAGCATTTGCATCTCTAGTGCAGAGCCCCATGCCTGGCTTGCAGGAAATGCCAGACCAGTCTTCTTTGCCTACCGCAGGATCTGGATCAATAAATAGCAGCCAGTTATTACTGCTGTTTTTCTAGGGATTTTTCCCCATATATTTCCCAGGTATTTACCCTTTTTATAGCACTTTAATTCAGGCTTAAACCACTTCCTACTCAGATCAGTTGAAATCATTTTCCTTCCCATACCCTCGATATATTTCACACCTAGTAATTCTTTTTTTAAAGATCTGATTTACCCATTTTTCTGACAGATCGCAAGTAGGTAGAGAGGCAGGCAGAGAGAGAGGGGGGAAGCAGGCTCCCCGCTGAGCAGAGAGCCCGATGTGGGGCTCCATCCCAGGACCCTGAAATCATGACCTGATCCAAAGGCAGAGGCCTAAACCACTGAGCCACGCAGGAGCCCACATATCTGGTAATTTTTAATCAACGTGGATTTGCTGCATCAAATAGTTCCTTCTTCTTCAAATATAAATATATATATATATTGATCAAGTCACTCGCATGTCTTAGGAGAATGTCATACATTTAGTAGCAAACTTGAAATCTTGGCCATTGGTTTTGATTTTTGTTTTGGTTTGATTTGGTTCGGTTTTTTTAATTTTAAAAATCCCTCCAGCCCATGGCTCTGTCTGACCTGAATGATTTCAGCTGTTTCTGCAACAAAATTGTTCACAGCAGCGAAAACTCTCATTGTTTTCAGTGGCGCCCCCTTCTGAACACTTTGTTAATAAAAAG
>NW_026745179.1:0-2680 GCF_022355385.1 Mustela nigripes
TGAGACATCTTTGGTGCAAAATGGTGGTTTATTAAAGCACGGGGACATGACCCATGGGCAGGAAGAGCTGCTGCCCTGGGTTGTGAGGGATGGCAAGTTATGTACCCTGAGGTTGGGGGAAGGTGAGGGAGGGAGGTTTCAATGGAGTTTTCATATGCTAAAGAGGGCCTATGAGGTGCCAGGATGTCTGAGGCCTACCAGAGGCCTTGCCCTTGTGGCTTGATCAATGTTGTCTGTAGACCAGCCATTATCATTAAGATAGTTGGGAGACTTTTTGGTGGGATGTCACAATCCTGCTATCAATCGTCTTTGTTAGTGAGATTTAGGACATTTGTAAGCCAAGGGAGACTCCTGTCCTGCAGGATTGTGATCCCTGCAAGTTAACTATTTGCTTATTGTTCATGGCAGTCAGGGCTGCCTGAGGAATGCTACAGATATGACTGAGGGGGAGCGGATGGAGAGGGGGGGTGCAAGGCACCAGCTTTTGCTTTGTCTTCAGCCAGCCTTGTTCTCCCTCATCAATAAAAAACAAATAGTTAACTTGCAGAGATCACAATCCTGCAAGACAGAGTTTCTCTTGGTTTACAAATGTCCTAGAGATCTACTAACAAAGAAGTTACCTTATCAATAGCACAAATTTCCAGAGGCAGATAACTCAGTTCCTCAAGCCCTAAATAAAGTTAAATTTCTTCTAAACCCAAATCTCACTAACAAAGACGCTTGATAGCAGAAATGTGAATGGCTTGCCAAAAGAACATTGATCAAGCCTTAAGGCCTCTGGTATCAGACACCTTGTAGGTCCTCTTTAGCACATGAAAACTCCATTGAAACCTTCCTTCCCCTCACCTTCCCCCAACCACAGGGTATATAACCTGCCATCCCTCACAACCCTGGGCAGCAGCTCTTCCTGCCCACGGGTCCTGTCCCCGTGATTTAATAAACCACCATTTTGCACCAAAGATGTCTCAAGAATTCTTTCTTGGGGTGCCTGGGTGGCTCAGTGGGTTAAATCCTCTGCCTTCAGCTCAGGTAATAATCCCAGAGTCCTGGGATGAAGCCCTGCATTGGGCTCTCTGCTCAGCAGGGAGCCTGCTTCCTCCTCTCTGTCTGCCTCTCTGCCTACTTGTGATCTCTGTCAAATAAATAAATAAATTCTTAAAAAAAAAATTCTTTCTTGGTCATCGGCTATAGACCTCAGCCCACCGAACCTCACCTAGGTTCTAGAACTTCATCAGGCCAGCAAGGCTCCCAGCCCCTAACGGGAGCCGGACCTCATAAGCTCTCAGGCGCGCTGGTGGCTCAGAGACCAAGACCTGGTTTCTCCGCCACACTCTCTCTGGCTCTGCGCCAGGGATGGCTGTCCTGGGTCTGGGGACTTAAGCCCCTCTCCCTATGATGAGGGAGCAAGAGGCTGGCTGAGGACAAAGCAAAAGCTGGCACCTTGCACCCCCTCTCCACCCACTCCCCTCAGTAATATGTGTGGCATTCCTCAAGCACCCCTGACTGCCCTAAAAGAAAAATAAATAGTTAACTTGCAGAGATCACAATCCTGCAAGGCAGGAGTCTCCCTTGGTTTACAAATGTTCTTGAGATTTACAACAAAGAAGTTATCTTGTAAATAACCCAATTTACAAAGGCACATAACTCAGTTCCTCAAACCCTAATGTCACCCTCCACTCCATAAAAACTGAAGGAGGCTGAGGTAGAAGGAAAAGTAAATAAAGTTAAATTTCTTCTAAACCTAAATCTCACTAACAAGGATGCTTGATAGCAGGAATGTGACATACCACCAGGAGACTCCCAATTGTCTTTATGTTAGTGCATCATTAGAGGGAAAGTGGCCTTGGCTTGATAGTAAACAGGACTTCAATATCCCGACAGTCTTCTTTACCTCAATAGCCCTTCTGAACACCCCTTTGTCCTCAACTACCCAACTCCTGTGTGTTAACCAGCCACTCCTTACATGCCCGGCACAGCATCTCCGTCTGCCCACGGGTCCTGTCCCCGTGCTCTAGTAAACCACCTTTTTGCACCAAAGGCGTCTTAAGAATTCTTTCTTAGCCTTCGGCTCCAAACCTCACCCCACCGAACCTCACCTAGGTTCAAGAACTTCATCACCTAACCACCCCGATTCCTACAATTCCCCCACCCCTGGCATGGTCCTTTGTTCTTTTTGAGTGCTTTCTACCAGACTCCAAGTTAATGCTGGTCCCCAGAAGCAGGGAACTCTCGTGTTATGATATTACTTTCCAATGGCTCCCTCCCCCTTTTGTTTATCTTCTAATATCAGTCCAACGTTCCCACTCCACTTTACCTGTCCACTGGCATCTTCTACTCCTGTAGAGATCCAGTCATGTATAATTCTGATCTCAGGCTGATTTCGTGGGTGATCAGAGTTCTTTGGAAGAAAGAACTTTAGGGTACATGTTGAAAGGGCGCCTCCTCCTACTTCCCCACCATCTTGTCACCAGAGCCCATTTGCTCTACTTCTTGTTCAGGTCTCATTCCAGGTCAAAAGTCAATTTTCTTCCTGATTTCCAGATTTCCAGACTGATTCCAAAATGTACTAGTAGAGTGATTGTCATGCCACTATCCTCATGTCATGCCACTGTATTCTAAAGGAGTGGCCTTTTTCCAGGACAACATACTGAAATATTTTAAGGAAATATAAAAGCCATAA
>NW_026745180.1:0-833 GCF_022355385.1 Mustela nigripes
ATATATTTGGGGTACAGCCGAAATGCGTGCCCCGTTGGTCCTCATTTGGGGTTTCTGTGTAGCCCCAGAGGGCAATGTTTTTCTTCTGGAGGACATGCAGAGTGCCGCATTGTAGATCTGGATTGCCAAACTGGAGGGCTTGTTGGCCAGTAGTCTGAGGAGGGAAGTCTAGGAACCCAAGCTTGGCCTCGGTTTCTGGGTGAGGGTATGGCAGGCACAATCTACAGACCTGAATCGAGATCTCGGGCATCTGAAGTCAGGGTGAGGACCAGACGATCGCTCAGGTTGGACATTCTGTACCTGATGGCCCCTTCTTGAAGAGGGTGTCGATCACGAGTCCATGGGGGTTTTCCCATGATTAGAGTTGGGAGAAGCTCCCAACTGCAAAGATTCTTCTGCAGGATAATTGAGACCTGTTGATTGGGTCCAGGACAACGATTCTGAGCAGGGTTCTAAGGATGGATGGCTGGGTAGCCCACCTCGCATTCCAATTGTCTCCAAGCAACAAGACAGGTTAGATTTGTTGGATCTGATTGCTGCATAATTTTCAAACACTGGCCGTGATTGGAGATAAGGTTTTCCCACGATGGGAGTTGTGAGAAGTTCCCTACTGCAAAGATACTTCTGCAGGAAAATTGAGACCTGTTGGTTGGCACCAGGACAACGATTCCGAGCAGGGTTCTAAGGATGGATGGCTGGGTAGCCCCCCTGCATTCAAATTATCTCCAAGCAACAAGACAGGTTAGATCTGCTGGATCTGGGGGGAGCAACCGAGGAGGCTGAGTTGAAATGGACTCTCCCGTGCATGTGTCCTAATATGATTTTGTGTCTAT
>NW_026745180.1:933-2680 GCF_022355385.1 Mustela nigripes
CGATTCCGAGCAGGGTTCTAAGGATGGATGGCTGGGTAGCCCCCCTGCATTCAAATTATCTCCAAGCAACAAGACAGGTTAGATCTGCTGGATCTGGGGGAGCAACCGAGGAGGCTGAGTTGAAATGGACTCTCCCGTGCATGTGTCCTAATATGATTTTGTGTCTATGGAGAACTTGAAATGAAGCGGTGGCACTGGGGCCCTGAAGGGTTCTCTTAAAGAGAGGCTATTACACAGCTCCATCGTGCAAGTATCCCATGTGTAGATGAGATTTTTTTTTGATGCGTGAGTCAAGAAACAGCCATATGCTGTTATTGAAATCCAGGACTCTGAGGAGAGATGCCTGGAAACCAAAGCAATGTATCCGAAAGGTGCCTAGGGGCCTGTTCGTTCCTTTTTACCTCTGGGGACATCAGTCTACGCGTCTTGTGCTGGTAGGTGCTCAGATGTGCCGAGATTGACCCTGTTTGTCCTGGGAAACCACAAATATTGGGATGGCCTCAGGGACTTTGGAGGTTGATCCTATTAGTAGGGTTGTGGCCATTGGAGTGGGCACATACAATTCCCTTAGAGAAGGCAAGCACAGTCGTCAGGTTTGGCTCCAGGGGCCTGAGCCTGTAGGGTGTGTAGGCCAGGGCTGTTTGGACAGTTGTCTGAAAACACAAACTCGGCTTATGTTTCGGGTCATAGGTATGGCAGGACTGATCTACAGACCATGAGGAGAACACTTCGGGATATGAAAAAAGGGTGAATGTGAGGCAATTGCACAAGTCTTTTTCTGTGGATATCGTGTCACCATGGTCGTGAAATTTCCGGGTGACTTTATGGGAAATGGACGAGTCTTACTCTCTGGGGGTTAGGCCCCGTCCAAAGTGTTGGGGGTCATTCTGTGGGATGGAAGAAGTCCGTTGTTCTGTTGTTGTTGATTTGTTTTGTTTTTCAACCTCAGGTGTCCCACCAAATGAGGGATTCCAGAGTAGAGCCTGGGGAGGGGCGACTGGACAATGAGAAATATGGTTAAAATTGTGGCCTACGGACATGTCACGACCATTATGACATATCATGGTCCAGCCATTGAGAGGACGTACTACAGGACAGGACTCACGCTGAGGGTCACAATGCGTGTTTATGCCCTCGTCGCACTCAAGAATGTTTGGGGCCTCATGGTGAATGCTGGTTTCTCCTACACTGATCTTTGGGCAACATGCCAACCCCAAGGTTTGTTGCCATGGGTAAGGAAGTGTTCTGATTTCTGCATCACAGTGACACGTGGACAGTGATTGGAGATAAGGTCTAGGTCCTTAAGCCTGAAAAATGAGGTAGGGAAGAGATGATGACCTAAGGCCATGCGGGTCTGATGTGCTCAGTGTGCGGTCAGCTGTTGGGTGTTGGTCATGATGTCCGGGCTCAGGATGTCACATAGTGCATTACTGCCCAGGTTAGACTCTATAATTTGGGTGCATTCGAGTGCCCTGTAAGTTCTTATCTGAAGAACTCTTCAGGATATGAAGCATGAGCGAGTCTGAGGCACATGCTCAGGCTTTTGTCTCTGGATTTTGTATCAGCGATGGTCGTGGAATGTTGGGGAGGCCTCATGGGCCATGGACGAATCTTGCTCTCTGTGGATTTGGACCGATCCCAATTGATTTTCGTCAATATGTGGGATGGGAGGACTCCTTTCAGGTTTGTTACTTCAGGTCTCCCTCCAAAAGAGGAATTCCAAAGCAGAGCCCTGGGGAAGAGTGTA
>NW_026745181.1:0-2680 GCF_022355385.1 Mustela nigripes
GGCCACTTATCGGGGCGCCTGGGTGGCTCAGTGGGTTAAAGCCTCTGGGCTTAGTCCGTTAAGTGTCTGCTCTTGCCTTTGGTTCAGGTCAGGATCTCAGAGTCCTGGGATAGAGCCCCACATTGTGCTCCCTGCTCAGCAGGGAGCCTGCTTCTCCCTCTCTCCCTCTGCCTCTTCCCTCTGCTCTCTCTCTCTCTCTCAAATGAATAAATAAATCTTTTAAAAAAATTTTTCCAGGAATTTTTATGGGTACTAACATACAAAAATTAACTAAATATATTTTCTGCTTCAGTGGGTTCACAGAATGACAAAGAGGCAGGTGTATCAACAGATATTGGTATGAACAGGGGAGAAATATGCCTAGGCTACTACAGATCCTTGAAGAGGCTGGGTTGGTTAGGGAGCACCGAGAGGAGAGGCTTTCCTGAGTCAAAACTGAGTCTTAGCAAAGAGAAGTCTGTCTCAATCCAATTACATTCCAGTCTTCCAGATCCTTCCAAAGTATTGATGATATCAATTTATTAATATGTAGCTCTTACTAATATAAATATTAGTAGTAAAACAAAAAGCAAACATGTAATAAGGTATTACACTTTGCTGTGGCAGGTTGGTTGAGATATATGTGGAAATTTAGAAAAATTTAAATAATGCTTCTCTCAGTGACTAGAGTGTATGACAGGAAAAGTGGGATACATTTAGAAGATATTTTACACAGACTCCTTGGAAAATGTTACCTTCAAGGAAGATTGCTTAGTGTGCTTTACCAATGAGGCCTTATTTATATAATGAGTTAGACCAGGCTTATTTGAGATATAAACATATACTTTGAAAAATGAGTTGGAATCTATACATGGAGAAAAAAAAAAACATAAAAGCCAGGCCATTCATTTCAGAATCCAGGATGCATTCATATACAACTGGACCTATTAATAAATATAATACAACCAAACCTGGAGATTCATAGACCTGTACCCCTGGGGCTAATAATACATTATATGTTAATAAAAAAATAAAAAAATTTAAAAAACTAAAATAAATAAATAAATAAATAAATATAACGAACCTAAAGAGGTTATTTCTACATATTCATCACAAAATGAATTTGTGGTGGTCATCTGCATCTCAATTGTAACTGTTAAATGTGGCATCCAAGTATATCATTTACTTTGCCATGGTAATGCTGCTAAATATTTGTGTCTCTCTTTTGAAGTCCAAACTGAAGGGCTTTATAACTCTGGCTTACTCATTCAAGTTGCTCTTGTCCAGTCCCTGACCCTGATCATCCTCACTTGGTTCACTCTCTTTTACCCCACATCAAAATCCATCCCAATTACACTGCATGTGTCTGTCTGTGTGTGTGTTTATGTGTATGTATGTGCGTATCTCCATTTTAGCCATCCACAATTACAACTATACTTGGAATTTAAAATTACTTTCAAGATTTCAAATGTCGAGGGTTTTTTTGTTTTGTTTTGTTTTTTTGTTTTAATCTACCACTTTGTTATCCTCTTATCCTCTATTAAAACAAATTATTTACTATCCTCATTATGACCATCGTTGTGACTTCTGGTTTGCTGATCACTTTTCGCCAGTCCTTTAGTCACATCATCATTTGATATTCCACCCAGTTTAAAAGCATTAATAAGTATCTAAAAGCAGTTGTTGTCAACATTTTATGGTTTCTTTGCATTTTTTCTATACATAGTGTCTTTTATATAGTTATGATTGTACTTTGTATAAAATTTGCATCAAAGTTGCGCATGTAAATTCTTTATGACCATGCATCTAGATATCATCAATTACATTAAGTATCATAATTCACTTTTCCATTATACTATTATTGGGCACTAATTTATTTTTCCTTTTTTATATACAATTCTGTAATGAGTATTTTTGTGCATAAACATTTTTCAAAACTCAGGATTATTTTCTCAGATTGGATTCCTGGACCTAGACTGAAGGATATGCATTTATTTAAGTCAACATCCAAAGCCTCTCTTGCATTTTCAATTTTTTTTTAATTAAAAATTTTTTAAAGATTTTATTTACTTATTTGAGAGAGAGAGTGAGTGAGAGAGAGAGAGAACACAAGTGGGAAGGGGCAGAGGGAGAGGGAGAAGCAGACTCCCCGCTGAGCAGGGCACCTGACGTGGGGTTTGATCTTAAAACTCCAGGATCATGACCTGAGCCATGAGAGTTAAGGCAGAGAGTTAACTGATTGAGCCACCCAGCCATCCTACTTTTTAAACTTTTTTTTAAAAAAGTTTATTTATATTTTGGTTTGAGCCTGGCATCAAGCTCTCTGCTCGGCGGAGAGTCTACTTCTCCCTCTGGCCATCAGCCCGTTCTCTCCTTCTCTCACACTCTCTCAAATAAATACAAATTTTTTTTTAAGGTATATTTTAAGTAATCTCTACACATAACATGGGGCTTGAATTCACAACACCAAGGTCAAGAGTCCCATGCTCTCCCAACTGAGCTGGTGAGGCATCCCACTTTTTGAATTTTTGTGACGACCTCTATGATAATCTTTATCTTAATCCTCAATCATTTTCTGTTCCTCTGGCTGAGTATTCAGCTTTCGAGGGGGAAGTCCTGAATACATACACTTCGTAGTTATGTTCTGAGCTTTAACTGGCCTCCTGAAGCTAAGGTTCCTCTTCCATCCATTTTCTGTGGT
>NW_026745182.1:0-2680 GCF_022355385.1 Mustela nigripes
GAAGTTTGCCACTCACCTCGTCTGCGGGTCGTTCTTGCGGGCCGAGAACGACATCTGGTGCCGAAACCCGGGATCCCTATCTCCAGACGCAGAACGAGGATCGAGGTAAGAGCAACGATAAGGTGAAGAGTGCAAGTGCACTGCACCCATTTCTGTCAGTTGGCAGGTCTGTCTAGCGACAGGGAAGTTCCCTGAAGACGATCGGACGTAAGGGTGTTTATGAAGTTCTTCAGGGACGATAAGAAGTTCCCCGTAGACGATGAGACATTAGGGTATTTGTGAAGTTCTATGGGGACGATAAGGTTTAACAGAAGTTCTCCGTAGACGATGAGACGTTAGGGTGTTTGTGAAGTTCTACGGAGACAATAAGGTAAAGTTTCCTCGGAATGGGGAACAATTTTGCTGTTTTTACTAGCTAACTTTTGATTCAGTTCTTCCATCAAACGCTCATAATCAGCTATTTCCATATTCATCAGTGTGATTTGCTGGGCATTCTTTCTAACCAGTTCTAATTCTTGCATGGTTTTCTGAAGCATCTTGTTGTGCCGTTCTATTAATCTGTAAGTTATTTTGGGTGTCCTGTAATTTGATTTTTAGTTGATCTGAATGGGGAACGATCTCGCTCGCTTGGAGGACTCCTTAAAAGATGTCCTCAAGACGAACGGTACCCCCTTAAAGGCGAAAACAGCGAGGGCTTTTTTAAAAGAAGTAGAAGAGATTGCCCCCTGGTTTATAGAAGAAGGGCTCCTAAATGTGCCACAATGGGAAAACCTGGGTGAGGACTTAAAACGCTGCCCCTCTACATCCCCGGGGACTCTAGCTGTGTGGTCCTTGGTGAAGGTATGTTTGCAATCCCCCCGAGAGCCCCTGCAGCGAGCAGTACTACAGGGAGGGAAAGTCCTTGAGCAAATGAAGGGAGAGTCCCGTAAGGGCTCCTCCCGAGATTCTGAATCCGAAAGCAAAAGCTCAGAAGGGATGTCCGAACGCGAGTTACAGGAGCTAGGAAAGATAGAGGCAAGTAACAAGAAAAGAGAATCTCCCGGTCTCCAGACAGACTTGGAGACCGTGAGGCAGCAACTGAAGGAAAAGAAGGCGGAATTGCAAAAGGTATTAGGAGAATTGAGAGTGCAGGGAGAAGCAATGGCGCAGCTGAAAGCAGAAGCGGAAGCCGCAGTTGTGACGCAGTCGAAATTAAAAACGGAAGTTACACCGCTTCCGCATTCTAGCCCCATGGCGCCACCCCATGAGTGGCCCCCGCCTTATAGGCCCAGCTGCGCCAAGACGTGCTATTGTTCGGGCTGTACCGCGGAAAATTGGAGAGAGGTCCTTGGCCCGGGAAAAGGCTTTTTTCCAATGTTAGAAGATCAGAATCAGCAGAGGTACCACCAGCCACTAGATTTCAAGTTGGTAAAGCAGCTTAAGGAGGCAGTCAGCGCCTATGGACCCCAGGCAGCTTTCACTGTCTCCCTTGTGGAGCCGCTGGGAACATTTTACCTCACTCCTGAGGATTGGGCCAACCTGGCCAGAGCGGTTTTAAGATCACGTAGGCTCTCGATTTGAAACAAATGTTACTTAAGCACATAAGTTACTCACCAATGCCCGTCTGTGTTAGAGCTCCCTTTCTCTTCATAGTTTTTAATGCTTCTACTATTAACAAGTCATCTAGTCTCTCTTGTGAGTCCCAGAATTGTCTGCTATCAGAATGTTGGAATGCCACGGTGGGAGACTCGGCAGTAATAGCCAAGATACCGACGTATATCCCGATGCCAGTACAGGTGAACCCCGACAACCTGCCAGTGCTGCTTCGACATAAACGAGACTTTGACTGCAGCAACACTCAACAATGTCACCAGGAGGGTAGCTGAAGCCCTTGCAACACAAAATCAGATTAATGGACTATTGGGTGTATACAAAACCCACGTGGACATTGTCCTTGTTTTCTCACTTCCCTTCCCTGACGCACGCATGGTATGTTGTAGGAACAATTATAGGAGTGCTAGTAGTAATTGTTCTTTTCATGTGCCTCTTGCCTTGTGCGGTTAAATGTATACTCGCAGAAGTTTATAAGTTAAGAGCCATCATACGTAACCATCAGCTAATCAACCGCTGTGGGCTCAGAATGTCACCTTGAACGCCACCCAGGTATCTCTTGGCTCCGTCAGCGATTTGGTTAGTATGTTATAACAATCAGTCTCATTCCTCAAAAACTGGGCAGGCATAAGAGCCTTGATGATTCCGGCTCAAATACTCCTTCTAAAATGCATCTGCAGAATTGTATGACAACAACAGCTACAGCATCGGGCTTTGGTCTAAGCCATGATGGCTCTGGAGGCTGGCACCTCCCCCCCCCAAAATATGGCTTAGTACGCTGGATCGGTAGTCAAAGACGGGTAAGACTGATCCCTCACCATAGCAACCTAAGACAGGGGCTCCTCGGCCAGGGGGAGTACCCGATGACGGGTAAGCATGTGTGCTGAGGATTGGCAACCTAAGACAGGCACGATCCCTGCCATATAAATAATAAAAAAGGGGGAGCTGTGGAGAGCCATCCAGCAGATGCAAGGAGTCACGTAGACGGGAGTGCCTGAAGATTGAGGAACTGAGAATGATTGGTTTAGGAGGATGTGGGTGCACTCATGGCTGACGCACACAGCACCAGGAGCCAAGAGATAAATGCATG
>NW_026745183.1:0-2680 GCF_022355385.1 Mustela nigripes
GTAACTTTTATACAGGATAAGATTTAAAGAGTTTATATTAGGGATAGAATCAGTGAAGAATCATACTTTAGTTAGTTTAACACATTAACTTCCCCATACATTTTTGGTAAAGGAGACATTGTCTCTATTAGAAATCAGAATGCTAAAAGAAAGGGATATAGGAAAGATAAATTTTAGTTGTGAAATAGCAAACTGTTAGAAGCTTATGGGCTCTTTTGCTTAGAAAGAAACATAATATGTATCCTAGACACCAAAGAAACAGTTAGGGAACATTGAGGACTTTGGTTGAAATGATACAGAAAAGAGGAAGAAAAACTTGGCATATTTCAGAACTGTTCATAGGGCTACCCTAATTGAAGGAACAAGTATTCATTTAAAATTTCCAATTATTTCTGCCTCCAGATTAGTAGGAAAAGGCCTGCAGAAATATTTTTTAAAAATTTCTTATCCACTTCTACAAAGGCTAATTGGTCTTCCCAAGATTCAGCATTTCATCAAATACTTATGGGGCATCTCTTATTGGGGAGATGTGTTGGAACATGCAATGGCATGGGTCATAGTTCCTGGCCTCAGCTTGCTGGCATTTAAGTTAAGAGACATAAAATAAGCTAAGCATGTTAACATCAGCATGGAGAGTTCTAAGGATTTAAAAAAGGTAGAGATCACAAATGATTGGGGAGAGGATCAAGAAAAGCTTTCTGGTGATGTCAGTGAAGTAGATGGGTCTCAATGGACAACACAACTAGTTACTGGGGCTAGAACTGGGACTAGAACTAGAACAGGCTCTAAAACCCTGAGAACTGTAAGAATTTAGGTGGCCCCCCCAAATTTTTCCAATATCTTAAATTTAAATTTGATAAGAATTTTATTTGATTTGCTCATTTGTTTTTAAGATTTTATTTATGTACTTGACAGGCAGAGATTACAAGTAGGCAGAGAGAGAGGAGGAAGCAGGTTCCCTGCTGAGCAGAGAGCCCGATGTGGGGCTCAATCCCAGAACCCTGGGATCATGACCTGAACCGAAAGCAGAGGCTCTAACCCACTGAGCTACCCAGGTGCCCTGATTTGCTCATGTTTTTATGCTAACTATTCTTTTTACCTTTGAGAGAAAAGTAGGTTAAAAAATGTTTATAATGACAGGGTTAAGGGTAATATTTTTGTAACATAACCTGATTGTCCATTTCCTCTCAGGAAAATATAGTTATCCCTCATGTTGAATCTTTAGCCACCTAAACTCCATCAACAACATCATTCTGAACAAATAACACGCAAGGGGTCTTTACTCTCTTTGGATTTATTTTGTTTTGCTCAATCCTGTTGAGAGTCTTTGAGATACTGTGTAGAGCATAACTCAGAATTACCCTACTGAGGGGTAAGGGATTTGGGGTCACTGTTTTCCAACTCCTATCTCTCATGGGTTACTCCAGGAAGTAACTTCCTGGGCTTTCCTGAGCCTGTGGGACATGCTCCAATGGCTAGAAAATGCCTCAGGCAGAGAGATGTAAGAAGCCATTGACTTATAAGGGAAGTATCTATAAGTGATCTCAACGGGGCTGAAGGGATATGGACAGAGTACCAACAGAGTCAACTATGGGTATGGGGTAATTCTTAGAAAGAAAGAAAGAAAGAAAGGATTCTGTGTTAATGTGGAGTTGAATAGAGTAAAATAAGTTTCTTAACATTTCGCTTCTCAGTAATTTTAATATTCATTATGAATATTCTAAAAAGGAATAGATTATGGAGGTTGTATAAAGTTTACTTGAACATAGGACACATTTTTGACAAGCATCTCGCAAAGCTAATGCATGGATCCTGTTTTGTAAATATTTCATTTTTGCATTTACATAGTTTGTCTGTATTTAAGTCACACTCCTTGACCCTGGATGGGAAGAGAGAGATGTAGAGGTAAACCTGACTTGAATCTTGCCTTTAGGTTGCTTATGATCCATTAGGAAGGATAAGATATGTGTGACAACAATCATAATATAAATTCATAAGGGAATAAGGGGATATAGGAGATTAAAGCAAAGAAAGATTATTTCTAGTTGAAACACAAGGAAGATTTCCTGAGTGAAGTGGCATTGACCTGGACCTTGAATTTAGATTGGGCTTAGGGCATTTTAAGAGAGAGGATGGTAGCAAATTATTCTTGACCAAAGAAACAAAATAAGCAAAGACATGGAGGATAGAATGAATAGAGAGCAGTGTCCTTCTGTTATATATACTCTAAAAGTCTACAAAAGGTAGGTTAGGCATGAACAAAACATTATCTAAAACTTCTTTCAATGATAAATTATGTGTGTATGTGTACATACACGTTTCTAAAGGACTTTTCTATGTTGACATACAACCTTATGTTTTTCGTTGGTGGATCTAAAAATTGTTCAAATGTCAGGAAACTGTCTGGTATTCTCTAGGCAGCTCCCATGGGATCTCATCACTCTCGTTACATCTGGATCTATTATAGCTGTTTCTCAACCCTACCAATTCTAGAAGCTACTGCACTCCAGGATCTGTCCATTTGCTCTAAAACTCAAAAACATTGCTTCTATTCCTTTAACCTAAACAGGCTCTTTCAAATGCTTAGGTGGCTACTTGTAATGAAAGGCCAGGGTGATTAGTTCAGTTCTCATGTCAGCCAGAGTGCAGATGATTGATTGCAGTGAAGCTCTGCTTCTGA
>NW_026745184.1:0-1749 GCF_022355385.1 Mustela nigripes
TTTTTTTTCCTGTCTCCCTCTCTCTCTCTTTTTTCTTTTTCTTTTCTAGTTTCTCTTGGTTGGGTGGGGAATCCTGATTGCTCAGAAGCATTCCAGGTTGCACCTTGACGACATCACGGTCGATACATCCAGTTACATCCATTCAGTCATCTCTACAAAAATGACTAGGAGTAGGAATGCCCAACAGAACAAAAATACAGAAAATGGACCTTCTGCAACAGAGCTAATGGCTACCAACATAGACAACATGTCAGAAAGAAAATTCAGGCTAACAATTATCCAGGCAATAGCTAGGTTGGAGAAAGCCATGGATGAAGAAACGGAATTGATTAGGGCAGAACTGAAAGCCACCGGGATGATGTTCACAGTGCTCTCAATGAATTCCAATTTAATCTCAATTCTTTAAAATCTAGGGTAACTGAGACAGAAGATAGAATTAGTGGTCTGGAGGACAAACAGATAGAGAGAAAGGATCAGGAGGAAGCCTGGAACAAACAGCTTAGAAACCACGAAAACAGAATCAGGGAAATAAATGATGCCATGAAACATTCCAACATCAGAATTATTGGAATCCCTGAAGGGGAGGAAAAAGAAAGAAGTCTAGAAGATATAGTGGAACAAGTTCTTCATGAAAATTTTCCCAATCTCGCAAATGGAACCAGTGTTCATGTAGAGAACGGTCTCCCCCCCAAAATTATAGATTAAAAAAAAAAATCAAGGCATGTGATACTAAAATTGAGAAATCATAATTGTAGATACAATCTCTTGAAAGCTGCTAGGACAAAGAGGCTCCTTACCTACAGAGGAAAGCCAATCAGAATAGTGTCAGACCTGTCCACAAAGACCTGGCATGATATATTCAGGGCACAAAATGAAAATAACATTCAGCCAAGAATACTTTATCCAGCAAGACTGACATTCAAAATGGATAGAGAGATAAAGAGTTTCCAAGACCAGCAAGGCTTAAAAGATTATACAACCACCAAGCAGACATTGCAGGAAGTATTAAGGTGGGTTCTATAAAAGAGGAAAAATCCCAAGAATAGCATTAAACAGAAATATAGAGACAATCTACAGAAAGACTTCAAAGGTAACACAATGTCAGTAAAAACGTATCTATCAATACTCACTCACAATGTGAATGGCCTAAATTCGCCCCCAAAATGACACAGGGTTGCAGATTGGATAAAACGACAGGACCCATCCATATGTTGTCTACAGGAGACCCATTTTGAACCTAAGATACACCCAGACTGAAAGTGAAAGGATGGAGAAGCATCTTTCATACCAATGGGCCTTAAAAGAAGGCCAGGGTAGCGATTTTCACATCAGATAAATTAGATTTTTAACTAAGACTATAGTCAGAGATATAGAAAGACACTATAGAACTCTTAAAGGGACTATCCACCAAGATGATCTAACAATTATAAATATCTATGCCCCCAATATGGGAGCAGCCAATTACGTAAGAAAACTATTAATCAAGATAAAGAGTCATATTGATATGAATACATTAATAGCAGGAGATCTTAACACACCTCTCTCAGAAATAGACAGATCATCGAAGCAGAAAATCAATAAAGAACCAAGAGCATTGGAATCAAGATGGCAGAGAAGTAGCAGGCTGAGACTACTTCAGCTAGCTGGAGATCAGCTAGATAGCTTATCTAAAGATTGCAAACACCTGAAAATCCGTCGGCAGATCGAAGAGAAGAACAGCAATTCTGGAAACAGAAAAACAACCACTTA
>NW_026745184.1:1849-2680 GCF_022355385.1 Mustela nigripes
GCTGGAGATCAGCTAGATAGCTTATCTAAAGATTGCAAACACCTGAAAATCCGTCGGCAGATCGAAGAGAAGAACAGCAATTCTGGAAACAGAAAAACAACCACTTTCTGAAAGGTAGGACTGGCGGAGAAGTGAATCCAAAGCTACGGGAAGATAGACCCCGGGGGGAGGGGCCGGCTCCAGGCAAGCAGCGGAGCAACTGGCGCACAAAATCAGGACTTTTAAAAGTCTGTTCCGCTGAGGGACATCGCTCCAGAAGCTAAAGTGGGGCGAAGCCTACATGGGGTCAGCAGGGCCTCAGGTCTCCCAGGGTCACAGAAGGATCGGGGGTATCTGAGTGTCGCAGAGCTTGCAGGTATTGGAACGGGAAAGCTGGCTACAGAGACAGAGCCGACAGTAAGCTCACAGCTCGGTGTTACCTTGAACCGGTCACAGGCTCGGTGAGCTCGGAGCGTGGCCGAGGTCAGGCAGAAGGGAGTAACTGGGCGCTGTTCTCTGAGGGCGCACTGAGGAGTGGGGCCCAGGGCTCTCGGCTCCTCCCGGCCGGAAACCAGGAGGCCGCCGATGTATTCCCGTCCTCCGGAACTCTACAAAAAGCACTCAGGGAACAAAAGCTCCTGAAAGCAAACCCGAACAGATTACTCACCCCGGCCCCTGTTAAGGGTGGTGCAATTCCGCCTGGGGCAAAGACACTTGAGAATCACTACAACAGGCCCCTCCCTCAGAAGATCAACAAGAAATCAAGCCGACACAAAGTTCACCTACCAAGGAGTGCTGTTTCAATACCAAGGAGAGCAGCAGAATTCCAGAGGAGGAGAAAGCAAAGCACGG
>NW_026745185.1:0-2679 GCF_022355385.1 Mustela nigripes
GGGAGAAAGATAACAAAATGTAAACACGTAGAAAGTACCTTTCCAGATTATCGGAGACAAAAGATAAGATCTCAGTGCACTGAACCGAAGGAAAATGAAAATACAACGGATTAAAATTTGTGGGACACAGCTATATCAAGAGAAAGCTAAATTTATAGCACTCAATGCATACATCAACTGTTGATTTTGACTCGGGTCTAGGTCAACCTTGAGATCGTGATACTGAACCTGCATTGTGCTGGTGCTGGGCATGGTGGCTGCTTAATCATCTCTCTCTCTTTCTGCACCCCTTCCCTGTCTCTCTCTCTGTCTCTGTGTCTGTCTCTCTCTCTCTCTCTCTATCTCTCTCTCTCTAAAAAGAAAAGGAGTCTCAAACTATAATCTCTCTACTTTAGAACCTAGAAAAAAGAGGAGAAAATAAAACTAAAGAAGAAAACCAGAAGAATCCTTCTACCCAATTTCAAGATATTCATCTACAGTAATCAAAAGTGTGTGGTGTTGCTGAAGAGCTAGACCAATGGAACAGAATAAAGATCGATAAGTGGAAGAGAATCAAGGACCCAGAAAGAGAACTACACCCATATGTCCAGTGGGGCCTTGACAAAGGTAAAAAGCCGTTCAGTGGGGGAGTGACATCATTTTGAATAAATGGTGGTAGAGCAAGTGGACATGCATAGGCAAAGAAGAAGAAGGAGAAGCAGAAGAGGGAGCGGGAGAGGGGAGGAGGAGGTGGAGGACGAGGAGGCCGGGGACCACAATCTAAATATCAAACCCTATACAAAACTTAACGCAGGGTGCCTGGGTGCGTCAGCCTGTGAGGCAGCCAGCTCTTGATTTCGGCTCTTGTCAAGCTCTCACGGTCCCGGGACAAAGTCAGGATCCAAGCTCACTGGCGAGGCTGCTTAAGGATGCTCTTGTCCCTTCTCCCTCCACGCCCCTGCCCGCTCAAGCACATGTTCACTCTCCCAGAAAACGGAAAAAAAAAAAAAAAGAATATTTAAAAAAGTAGCTCAAAATTAATCACTGCCTTACATGGAAAATGATAAATCTTATAGGGAAAATGTGGGGAAAAATTTCCAGAATGGAAAGCTAGGTAACGAATCCTCCAATTGAACATCGAATAATTTTCCATAAGGTAAAGTTGATTAATTGGACATTATCCAACAATCAGAATTGTAAATCTGTGCCCTGTGAAAGACGTCCTTACGAAGACCCAAAAGGCAAGCTACCAACTTGGGGGAAGTAGGTCCAAATCACATAGCTAATACAGGACTCCTGTCTGAAGCATGGAAACTCAGAATTTGACTACCAACTAAGCATGCAATCTAGTTAGCAAAAGGAAATAGAAGGAAAAAATAAACAATGTAAAGGGCCTGCCACCTTTACCAAAGAGTAGACTTACGGAAATCACATTAACAAGTTGCCATTGGGGCTATTCAAATGAATACTCCAGTGAGCTCTCACTGCACACCTATCACAGTGATTCAAACCAAATGCGCCAGCGAGGGAGAGAGAGACCCCACTACCAAATGCAAGTGAGGATGTGGAATGACTGGATCACTTCCACATCGCAGTTGGGAATGGAAAATGATAGAGCTGACTCTTGAAAACAGTTAACCGTTTCTTTTCATTTTCAAAGCCGTGAGTTACATTCCCGTTACCATGCAGTGTAATAGCAATTTCAGGTGTCCAATATAGTGGCTCAACCCTTCCACACAGATTCTTTGAGAACAAGACTTGCTACCGCCATAGGAGCAGGTCATGGCACTATGGCATTTATCTTAGAGAAATCAAAACTTAACGTTTGCTCCAAAGCCTGAACAGGAATGTATCTGTGTCCTTATGAAAGCAGTGGGGCTGCCAAGGGGGTGGAAGGGACTGGAGTGGTTGGATATTGACACTTGACAGGGCTGTAAGTGATAAAATCCTCTTGCTTCTCTGAAAGCCCCTTCCCCTTAATGGTGGCCCTTAGGACGAGGAGAAAAGGAATGTCAACGATTTCAATCACTTTAAACCTGCCAAGCATTAGCACTCCATCTCTTCTACACTAGTTTACTCTCGTCTTAATCCTCAGTGTCCCAAAGCAGACAGGTGGGGTCTGGTCCAAGAGGGGTTGCAGGCAGTGTCCCTTCCACAGGCCATCTCCCCTCTTGCCCAGAATCCCAAGGACCAGGTCCCAGGCTTTCAACCCATCTAATTTCTGTGCCTTCTCTAGGGACACCAGGGAACTTCTGGGCTCTTTCTCTGCCTTCAAGGAGCCTCTGCGACGCTGGGTCTAGTGCTCTCAGCCGACTTGGACCACACGGCCAGTTGTCTCCTCCGGCATGGGCCACCTATTGGCTCGGGTGGATCAGGTGAGGGCATGTCCTCTCAGAGAGATAGATGGAGAACAGAATAGAGGTCCTCTTTCTTGCATTGTTGACCCTAATCTCTCAGTGGTTTCTACCATCGCTTGACTTCCCTGGAATTTCAAGCCCAGGAGAGGGGGGTGGGTCAGCAGCCAAAACTGTGGCTTCACCCTTGTGTCTTTTTTGAATGTTTTCCGCAAACCAGAGGGCTTCCGACGACACCCAATTGATAACCGCATATGGTTTCTGTGGGCCAGGCATGCAGTTGCATCTAGCCAGGGACCTGTGTCTCAGGATCTCTCACAAGGCTGCAGTCAAGATGTCATGTGGG
>NW_026745186.1:0-2679 GCF_022355385.1 Mustela nigripes
GGAGGACATAGGTGCCATGCAGAAAGAACCCTCTGCAGTTCTGCTTCCGAGGTCCTCCCCAGCAAAGTCTGGAGCTCTGGGCTGACAGGTGAGCGATGGCCCGTTGAGGGCATCAGGCAAGGTCCCTTGCAAGAAAACCCAGCCTCTGCTATCGAAGGAGGAGGCTACGTGCCGCTTGTGGTTTTGGCTTTTGGCACACGGTGCTAAGGTCTCATGTAGGAGGTGCTACAGCTTTCCACATGCAGAGCAACCCACCCTTTGAGGCCCTGGTTGACCCACAGCACCTTCAGGCCAAACACTTTGGAACTCGTGGTACACACGATGCATGTGGACATCTGCCCCAAGAGGGAGAGAGACACGCGTGAGATTACCACAGAACAGCAGAGGCTGCGTACCACCGTGGACTCAGACGGACCATGGAGAAAATGTCTCTTTGCCCAGAAGGATAACAGGTCATGGATCTCTAGCAGGCATGAGACCTCCTCCTCGCCATGCTCAAGAGCACACCCTGCGCTCACACTAGGTTCCTCGCCGACCTCTGCCACCAGTTTATCCGTGGCCCCAACAAAGTCATTTCTTTTGGAGCCTTGGTTCCTTTTTCTTGCTAGAGGGTCACACTCAGATTCTGCATTCCTCATTCGGTGAGGCTAAAGTGACACGAGAAACAGAAGCTTCAGTACAATGCCTGGTCCACAACACAGGGGCTCTCACCAGTTGTCACAGGACCAGAGTCTAGATTCAGTGTAAAGATGCCCAAAGGTGAGTGAGCTACGCACTAACTGTCAAATTGCGGGGCCCAAACAGCAGCATTTGACAGCCTGGAACCTTTGGGGAAATCCTAATTCATGGGTGTCCTACCCAAGCAGACCACCCTGGAGTGTGGGTCATTAACTTGACAATTTTATCCCAAAAATTTTTTTAAAAGGGAAGGAAGAAAAGAAAAAAGAAAGCAAAACAACATTGTCTGCTAGTCCACCTTCTGAACAGACAATGTTTGCATGGGTGTAGTAGGACATTAACTCAGGAGCAGATCAGGCGTCCCCAAAGTGAGGTCCCTGGGGCAAGCAGTGCCGTGGTGCTGGGAGGCACGGCAAGGTCTTTAGCTCTCCAACCACCCCTGACCTACCTCGGAAGGAGGACTGGAGGCAGTGCGGTTTTGCGAGAAGCCCTCCAAGGACTCCCTCGGTGCTGAAGTTTGAGAAAACTATTCTCTTCATCACTCGCCGTCAGAATCTCAATATGTCAAACCACACGATTTGGCTGCAACATTCCACTGATGAGAAAGGCATCAGAAATGCCCCTGATCAGGCAAGCAAGAAGGGATCAGCTCACGCTAAGAGGGTAAGATGTCAAATTCAGAAGACCCATTTCAAGGACACTACCGGAACTAGGATTCCAAATACCAAAAGAAAGGTAGCTTGGACGAGCAAAGCCAACCAGCACAGATACAGGAGCTCTTAGGATTGAATTCTTAGGATTCAATGAATTCCCATGAATTCTTGGATTCAGCAGCCACAAAGAAGCTGGGGATGGGGCTATATGCAGTGAAAGTACATAAGCTTCCACATGTCCCTGGTGGGGAAACTACTGCGTACGAACTATAGGACTCCCCATGGAATCTCTGAAATGTCAGAAACCTGGATCGAGAAAGCTAAGGTGAGCCGACACTGTCTCTGTACTCTTTGGTTCAAGTGGCTACAGTGGAGCCGGGCACAAGACATGTTGCACGGGACCATGAACACACTGTCCACGTGTCACCATTGGGAGAACGAGGTGCCCAGTAACCGCAGGGACTCCAGTGGAAGCAGAGCAGCATCCAGAGATCAGGCCAGGAGCAGGGAATCACATTCTGGAAGAAAGGAAAGCAACAGAGTAAGGAGTAGTTTTGCAAATTTGCATATACATCCTTAGTATATACTGGCATCGAGTAACTAATACCGTGATTGGTGGGAATGATTCCAAACAGGCTGCATCACTTCTCTTCTCTAAACCTCTGAAATCCATAGCACACTTGCTGCACGTTTGATGCCAACATGGTTTTCAAAAACCCCAACGGCGGCACGCCCAATGGGATGGGGTAGTTGCAACAGACTATTTAGGGTGGGTCTGGTTTGTGGGCTAGATGAGTAATTTATGAACTACACGACTTATTGGTTGAGCATAAAGAGTATCTACACATCCACCAGTTGCCACTTAATATGCCATTTCCCTCTGCATGTTTTCTCTTAAAATAGAATGATTTTATTCCACTTAAGTGTAGAGGAAAACCAATGGCCACATGGCTGCTGCCAGAATATTCCTGCAAGTAGGCAGTCAGAGGGAGTGTGCTCAGGAATCTCCAACATCCTGATTCACCCACACAGATTCTCACACAGAGAATTTCTGAGATGAAATTCTCAGAAAACCTCCTTCCAACACAGGCCCTAGAAGGCAATGCAGTGGTGCCGCACAGCAGCAGCATCCACGTCACGTAAGAACTCGGTGCCAGCGCAGAGCGCCCCCATCGCACTCGGTAACTAAGTACTGGGACAGAAAATCTGGGGCTGGAGCAGGGGACCAGCAATGTGAGTTTTAACAAGCCTCCCTGTTGACCATAGTGCATGCTGCCATGAGCTAGACACCTAATGGAATGGGAGGAACCACTTACTAGGATGCGGTGACCCCGAAGAGGATCCTCTT
>NW_026745187.1:0-2679 GCF_022355385.1 Mustela nigripes
TCCTGTCATACCTATGACCCGAAACATAATCCGAGTTTGTGTTTTCAGACAACTGTCCAAACAGCCCAGGCCTACACACCCTGCAGGCTCAGGCCCCTGGAGCCAACTTGAGGACTGTACTTGCCCTCTCCAAGGGAATTCTGTGTGACCATTGCAATGGCCACAACCCTACTAATAGGATAAACCTCCAAAATCCCTGAGGCCATCCCAATAGTGGTGGCTTCCCAGGACAAACAGGTGCAATCTGAGCCCATCTGAGAACCTACCTGCCGTCAGACTCGTAGACTGATATCCCCAGAGGTAAAAAGGAACGAACAGGCCCCTAGGCCCTAATCGGATCCATTGCTTTGGTTTCCAGGCATCATCCTCAGAGGCCTGGATTTCAGTACCAGCATATGGCTGTTTCTTGACTGACCCATCAGAACAAATCTCATCTACACATGGGAAAAATGCACGTGGGAGGTGTGTCAAAGCCTCTTTTTAGGAGAAACCTTCAGGGCCCCAGTGCCACCGCTTCATGCCAAGGTCTCCATAGACACAAAAACGCATATGGAACCATCCACAGGAGGATCCATTTCAACTCAGCATATTCGGTTGCTCCGCGAGATCCAGCAGATCTAAATTGTCTTATTGCTAGGAGACAATTGGAATGCGAGGTGGCCTACCCTGCCATCCATCCTTAGAACCCTGCTCGGAATCGTTGGCCTGGAGCCAACCAACAGGTCTCAATTGTTCTGCAGAAGAATCTTTGTAGTTGGGAGCTTCTCACAACTCCCATCGTGAGAAACACCCATGGCCTCGTGATCCCCCCCCCCTTCATGAAGGGGCCATCAGGGAAATAAAGTCCAACCTGAGAAATAGTCTGATCCTCACCCTGACTTCAGATGCACGAGATCTCTATTCAGGTCTGTATATTGTGCCTGCCATGTCCTCACCCAGAAACCTAAGCCAAGCTTGTGTCCTCAGAATTCCGTCCTCAGACTAATGGCCCACAAGCCCTCCAGTTTGGCAATCCAGAATTACAATGCAGCACTCTGCTTGCACTCCAAAAGAAAAACATTGCCCTCTGGCGCTACCCAGAAACCCCAAATGAAGATCAACCAGCACGCCACTTGGCTGTACCCAAAATATATAGGCTGACCTGGGGAATAATGCCCTTTCTGTCAGAGCCTGAGCCTGGAACTCCTGGCCCCACCCAGACAGCTTACCGCTCACTGAGCACATAGGACCAGCCATTGCCTTAGGTCGTTATCTCTTCCCAATCTCAGTTTTCAGGATTCAGATCCTAGACGTTATCTCCAATCACTGCCCAGGTTTGAAAATGATGCAGAAATCAGAACTCCCGCTCAATGGCAAGAACCTTGTGGTTAGATTGTTGTCCAACGTTCAGTGTAGTGGAAACATGTTTGTCGGATGAGGCCCCGCCATTGCTTGCGGGCCACATAGGTGGCAAACTCACATTGTGACCCTCAGCCTTAGCCCAGTCCTCAGGTAAGGCCCCTCGGTGGCTGGATGAAGAGACAGCATAATGGGCTTTCCATGCCCATAGGTCCCAATTTTTAACCATAGTTCAGGTTGTGTCTTCCCCAGGGCACTGCTTTGGAATTCCGCTTTTGGTAGGACACCTGAGGTAACAACCCTGAAAGGAGTCCTCCCATCCCACAGATTGACGAAAAACAATTGGGATCGGGCCAAATCCACAGAGAGCAAGATTCGTCCATGGCCCATGAGGCCTCTCCAACATCCCACAGCCATCTCTGATACAAAATCCAGAGACAAAAGCCTGAGCACGTGCCTCAGACTCGCTCATTCTTCATATCCTGAAGAGTTCTTCAGATAAGAACCTACAAGACACTCAAAGGCACCCAAAATATATAGTCTAACCTGGGCACTAATGCACTGTCTAACAACCTGAGCCCGGACCTCGTGACCAACACCCAGACAGCAGACGCCCACTGAGCACATCAGACCCGCCATGGCCTAATTCATCATCTCTTCCCTATCTCAGTTTTCAGGCTTCAGATCCTAGACCTAATCTCCAATCAATGCCCAGGGGTGACTGTGATGCAGATTTCAGAACTCTCCCTAACCCATGGCAAGAAACCTTCTGGTTGGCATGTTGTCCAACGTTCAGTGTAGGAGAAACCAGCATTCACCCTGAGGCCCCGCCCATTGTTGAGTGCGACGAGGGCGTAAGACGCATTGTGACCCGCAGCCTGAGTCCTGTCCTCTAGTTAGTCCTCTCAGTGGCTGGACCATTAGATGTCATAATGGGCTTGACATATCCCTAGGCCCCAATTTTTAACCAGATTTCTGGTTGTCCAGTCGCCCCTCCCCAGGGCTCTACTCTGGAATCCCTCATTTTGTGGGAAACCTGAGGTTCAAAAACAAAACAAAACAAATCAACAACAACAGAGCAACGGATTTCTTCCATCCCACAGAATGACCCCAAACTCTTTGGACGGGGCCAAACCCCCAGAGAGTAAGCCTCGTCCATTTCCCATGAAGTCACCCGGAAATTTCACGACCATGAGTGACACGATATCCAGAGACAAAAACTTGAGCAAGAGCCTCACACTCGCCCTCTTTTCATATCCCGAAGTGTTCTCCTCATGGTCTGTAGATCAGTCCTGCCATACCTATGACCCGAAACATAAGACGAGTTTGTGTTTTCAGACA
>NW_026745188.1:0-2679 GCF_022355385.1 Mustela nigripes
TGTAAAAAAAGAAAAAATATATATATTAGATAAACTAGTAAAAAATCGTTAAGAAAGAAAAAGGTAACAGTTAAAAAAAATTTTACCCGAGGGCGAGAAAAAAAAGAAAAAAAAATGAAAAAGAAAAAATTAAATTAACTGCAAGACTAAAAAAAATCACAGGAAAAAATCCATGAGTTCCGTGCTTGGCTTTCTCCTCCTCTGGAATTCTGCTGCTCTCCTTGGTATTGAAACCGCACTCCTTGGTAGGTCAACGAGTCAATCCCATTTACAATTGTAGTTTGTCTTTCTTACTTATCATCCGAAATTAGTTTTGGTAATATCACCACTGCATTCCAGGTTAAACTGAAAAGACCATTCTCTAATCTCATCAAAGATTACTTCTCAGAAATGTTTTAAATGTATAACCCAGAGTAGCTTAAATTTTCCTCATAAAACTAAACAAAAACAAAAACAAATAATGACAACAACAACAAACACCTTGCTTTTACTCTACAAGCAGGGACATTCTTTGAGTTTCTACTTGAATCTGTGCTCCCTGAATTGCATTTCTTTGATCCAATATAAGTGCTTGTTTGCCTTTCAAAAACTATACATATTGAATTTAATTCATTTACTCCTGCTGTCCTGAAATACATTTTTTTTTAATTTCAGAAGGACAACAAATTTCATGTTTTTCTCCCCTTTGCTGAGCACTCTACAACCACTAGTATTATGGTGTGATACTGGATATCTTTGTCTTGCTCTTTCTTTTTCATATGAGGAGAGTGTTTATTTTGTTACCACAGGGAACAAACAAAACTACAAGAAATGTCTTCCAGATGATTGAGTTTACTGAATTTGGTAAAAACCTTATTCTGATTTGCTGATATGAAAATGATTCATCAGTAGCACTTAATGTTGGTAGGATGGAGTCTCTGTTGAGTATGATATAAAGTAGGGTTGTTTTGTATGTATCTTTTATTAAGCCAGAAAGTTTTCATTTTTACTGTTTTATTATAAATTCATATAGAACCATATAAAATCATTTCCTATAATTTCTACAGATATTAAGATAATAATATGAACTTTCTTTTATCTTACAACATTTCTTGATTATTATTTAGTTTTAATACACTATTATTAATTAACAAATCTCTTACTTACAATTTTTGTAAATAAATTCATGAAGAAACTATGTCTATAATTTTATGTCTTTATATTAACTCTATAGCACTTGCCTTTGAAATTAACATTATAAGTGTTTTGCAAAATGAATTGTACACCTTTACCTATGTTACTATTTTATGGTATACTTTGCATAATTAAAAAATAATCTGGGGCATTTGGGTGGCTCAGCTGTTAAGTATCCAACTCTTGATTTTGGCTCAGGACAGGAACCCTGATCTCAGGGTTATGAGAAGTTAATGAGATCAAACCCCTGAGATTCTCTCTTTCTCTCTCCCTCTGCCTCTCCCCATTTTCACCCCCTTAAAAAACAAACAAACAAACAAAAAACCAGTCACTTGAAATTTGGGAAATTTGCTCTTCTGCTGTAAACAGAAAGAATATTGGCCTACTGTTTTTTTTTTTCAATTTATTTTTTATTTATTTACAGCATAACAGTATTCATTACTTTTGCACCACACCCAGTGCTCCATGCAGTCCGTGCCTTCTATAATACCCACCACCTGGTACACCAACATCCCACCCCCCGCCACTTCAAACCCCTCAGATTGTTCTTCAGAGTCCATGGTCTCTCATGGTTCACCTCCGTTTCCAATTTCCACCAACTCCCTTCTCCTCTCTAACTCCCATGTCCTCCATGCTATTTGCTATGCTCCACAAATGAGTGAAACCATATGATAATTGACTCTCTTTGCTTGACTTATTTCACTCAGCATAATTTCTTCAAGTCCCGTCCATGTTGCTATAAAAGTTGGGTATCCGTCCTTTCTGATGGAGGCATAATACTTCATAGTGTATATGGACCACATTTTCCTTGTCCATTCATCCGTTGAAAGGCATCTTGGTTCTTTCCACAGTTTGGCGACCGTGGCCATGGCTGCTATAAACATTGGAGTACAGATGGCCCTTCTTTTCATGACATCTGTATCTTTGGGGGTAAATACCCAGGAGTGCAATTGCAGGGTCATAGGGAAGTTCTATTTTTAATTTCTTGAGGAATCTCCACACTGTTCTCCAAAGAGGCTGCACCAACTTGCATTCCCACCAACAGTGGAAGAGAATTCCCCTTTCTCCACATCCCCTCCAACACATGTTGCTTCCTGTCTTGCTAATTTTGGCCATTCTAACTGGGGTAAGGTGATATCTCCATGTGGTTTTAATTTGAATCTCTCAAATAGCTAGTGATGATGAACATTTTTTAATGTGTCTGATAGCCATTTGTATGTCTTCGTTGGAAAAGTGTCTGTTCTTGTTTCATTTATTCTTCTCCTGATAGTTGTCTTTCTCTGCTTGACTTATTTCGCTAAGCATGATACGCTCTAGTTCCATCCATGTTGTTGCAAATGGCAAGATTTCATTTCTTTTGATGGCTGCAAGATGGGATTGGGAGGGAGACAAACCATAAGTGACTCTTAATCTCACGAAACAAACTGAGGGTTGCTGGGGGGAGGGGGTTTGGGAGAAAGGGGTGGGATTATGGACATTGGGGAGGGTATGTGCTTTGTTGAGTGC
>NW_026745189.1:0-2678 GCF_022355385.1 Mustela nigripes
CATACTTTTCGTCTTGTCCTTTGCTGGGCAAGATTTTGTGTTTGGAACCTTGGATTCGTAGAGTCCAACTTCCTAACCCTTCTTGGGCTTCCCGTTTTTGGTGGTGTGCTCCACTCATCTCTGCCACCTCCCCCAGATCCTCAAAAGTGTGCTAAATCCTCTCTTTCCCGGGCATCTCCTCTGGGATAGCACAGCATTTGTTGGGAAATCAGAGTCGTGTTTGTGGGATGCTGCTGCTGCTTACTTGAGCTAGTCTCCACAGCACGGTGGAAAAAACCCGCATGGAGCGAAGTTCTCCTTGCCCTAGCATCCCCTCTGCATTAGCGAGAAGCGTGGTTGCACATCTGGAAAGGGCCATAACAAAAGGGAGACGTCTGTCACCGTGCTCCCCAGGAGCTAGTCTGGGTTAAGGCGCAGCAAGGCTCCACGGGAGAAGAGAAGGAGCCGTTGGCCTTGTTGTTGAGAAACAGTCGCGAAGCAGGAGAGCCTGCCATGGCAGGAACACGGGGCTGGTGGCAAGACAAGTGTCACCTGCTCCCTGTGCGGAGATAATGAAGCCTGGCTGCTAAGGAGACTCGAGGGTACGACTGGGGCAGGCGCGCGTGCTCCACTCTGAAGAACAAGTCTGGGCAGAATGCATGCCTGTCCTGTGCCTCTGGGCCCAAGGGGACAGCAGCTACTTGGCCACCTGTCCATAGGGCAGACGTGGGCTTGCTATCAGGCGCCTTGCCCTGAACTCGCAGAAACAGCTCCTGGAGGCACGGGCTGTCAGATGTCATCTTCTTCCAGGATTTGGCAGCGTTGGCGGAGGCATGCGGTGTCCCGGGAAAGGAGGGACGGTTACCAATTATCCGCATCCTAGGGCGCAGGCGGTGTGCAGTGACACAGTCGCATCTCCTCTCGGCTGGGGAAGGCAATGGCCTAGTCCCTTGTACACCTGAGTGCCAGAGCAAAAGGGCAAGCCTTGCCTATGCCTGAGGATGGCATTGTGAACAGAGTGTCATCCTAGACCACGCACGCTGCTTCAGGGTCGAGGCGGTTTCTGCTTATTTCAGCTTGGCATGGTGAACCCAGCGCGCGAACATGGAGCCGGGAAAGCAAGGCCCAAGAGGCACCAGCTCTCCCGCAGCTCTTCTTCCCTGACGCGACTGAAGCCTTGCTGAGGAAGCAGTGGCGAAGTGCGGTTCACTCCATTCCCAAAGCTTCTGCGAAAGCACAGCATTTGCTTAGAAATCAGAGTCGGATCTGCTGGCTGCTGCTGCTGCTTGTCTAAGCCCAGTCTCACGGTGGGAGAAACCCGCATAGAGCGAACGCCTCTTTGCCCGGGCATCTCCTCAGGGAAAGCACAGAATTCGTTGGGAAATCAGAATCGTGTTTGTGAGATGCTGCTGCTGCTTGCCTGTGCTAGTCTCCGCAGCACGGTGGATGAATCCCGCATGGAGCGAAATTCTCATTGCCCTAGCATCCCCTCTGCCTGAGAGAGAAGCGTGGTTGCACCTCTGGAAAGGTCCTTAAGGAAAGGGACACGTCTGTCACCTTGCTCCCCAGGAGCAATTCTGGGGAAGGCGCAGCACGCCGCCCCGGGAGAAGAGACGGTGCCGTTGGCCTTGTTGTCGGGAGACAGTCTCGAAGCAGGAGAGCCTACCCTGGTAGGAACAGCGGGGTGATGGCAATAAAAGTGTCACCCACTCCTTGTGCGGAGAGACAAGCCTGGCTGCTAAGGAGACACAAGGGGATGACTAAGGTAGGCACGCGTGCTCCACACAGAGGAAGGTGTCTGGGCAGAAAGCAGGCCTGTACTGTGCATCTGGTCCCAAGGGGACAGCATCTCCTTGGCCACCTGGTCCTAGGGCAGACTTGGGCTTGCCACCAGTAGCCATAACCGGAACTCGCAGAAACAGCTCCCTGGAGAAATGGGCAGTCAGATGCCATCTTCCTCCAAGATGTGGCAGTGTTGTCGGTGGCAGGTAGTGTGCTGGGGAAGGAGTGGGTACAGTCCCCCACAACTCCCCATCCCAGTGCACGGGCGGTGTGCAGGGATCCTGTTGCCTCCTCTCTCCTGTGGGGAAGGCACTGGCCTAGATCCCAAGTCCGCCTGAGGGTCAGAGCAAAAGGCCAAGCCTTGCCTACGCCAGGAGATGGAAGTTGGCAGAGTGCCACCTTAGGACACGCACGCTGCTGCAGGGTTGACTGTATCTCCTGAGTTTGGGTAGGCAGGGGGAATCCAGGGCGTGAACATGGAGCCTGGGAAAGCATCGCCAAAGAGGCACCAGCTCTCCAGGGCTCTTATCCTTGACGGAACAGAGCGAACGCCCAAAGCCATGCTGAGGAAGCAGCAGAGAAGTGCAGATCGCGCCAAGCTGAAAACCTCTGCAAAAGCATAGCATTGGCTGGGAAATCAGAGTCGGTTCTGTGGGATGCTCTTGCTTCTGGCCTTAGCCTAGTATTCGCAGCACAGTGGGAAAAATCCGCATAGAGCAAAAGCCTCTTTGCCCAGGCATCCCCTCTGGGAAAGCACAGCTTTCTTTGGGATATCAGAGTCAGGTCTGTGGGATGTTGCTGCTGCTTGTCTGAGCTAGTCTCCACAGCACGGTGTAATAAACCGGCATGGAGCAAAATCTTCTTTGCCTGGGCATCCCCTCTGCCTGAGAGAGATGCTTGGTTGCTCCTGTGGGAAG
>NW_026745190.1:0-2678 GCF_022355385.1 Mustela nigripes
ATATATAATATATAACAATGTTATATATTATTATATCATAACATTATGTTATATAATATTTAATGTATAAGTATATAATATATGAATTAACATGTAATATATTGATATATAAAATAAGATATTTATATATAAATATAAAAATAAAATAAATATTTATATATAAATATATAAAAACATAAAATATATAAATTTATATGCAAATTTATACATTATAAATATAGATTTATAAATAACTTATATTTATATAAATAAACAATATATAAAATATATTTATATAATTTATATATAAATATATATTTACATAAATAAATGTAAGAAATGTTTTTATATAAATAAATGTAATTGTTTTATATGAATGTAATTGTTTTTGTCAGCATCTCACCTTCAGAATGGACCACTAGGTCATTAATTTTTCTTCTTTTGCAATGTAAACATTTAAGACTATAAACAACCCTTTAACTAACTCTTCAGCTACAACACACAAGGCTTATTATGTATCATTTTCATTAGGATTTCATACCAGGGCGACTGCGTGGCTCACTTGGTTGGGAGACTGCCTTCAGCTCGGGTCATGATCCTGAAGTTTCCAGATCCGGTCCCGCATTGGGCTACCTGCTCGACCCAGAGGCTGCTTCTCTCTCTGACCCTCCCCTTTCTCATGCTCTCTATCATTCTCTCTCTCTCGAGTAAATAAATAAAATCTTTTTTTTAAAAAGGGTATCATGGGACGCCTGGGTGGCTCAGTTGGTTGAGCAGCTGCCTTCGGCTCGGGTCATGATCCCGGCGTCCTGGGATCGAGTCCCACATCGGGCTCCTTGCTCCGCAGGGAGCCTGCTTCTCCCTATGACTCTGCCTGCCACTCTGCCTGTGCTCGCTCTTGCTCTCTCTCTCTCTGACAAATAAATAAATAAAATATTTTTTAAAAAAAGGGTTTCATTCCAAATGTCAAATTTCCATAATGATGACTTAAGTTATCTCAAATTTTATGTGCTCTTTGATATATGTATATTTCAATTACATTTTTGTTTTGTAATATCAAACTGTATAAAGAACATTATCTTCATTAAATTGACTCTTTGTTATTTTTTAGGACTTGATGTCTGTTCTAGTATGGCAAATGCTTCTAGCTACTTACCTATTAACCATTCTCCTCTTTTTCCATGCTTAGAGAACACTGATTTTTCTCAGCCTAGTACTGCGTGTTATTATGAATAAACTCCCAGTCATTTTTTGCAGCATAAGAACCACAATTCTGGCCAATGAGAAATTGGCACAGATCACTTGGTACTTCAAGGAAAATCCTAAAAATAGAATTGTATCATCAGGCTTATTCTCGTCACATTTTTTCTTTGTCCTTTCCCATATATATTTTTTTTCCCCTGTCAGGAAAGTGGGCACAATGCCATGGTTGGAGGAGCTATCTTATACTCACAAGGATAATCTTAGTCTGCTTGGGTTGCTATAACAAAATACCATAAGCTAGTGGCTTATAAACAACAGAAATTTCTTTCTCACGGTTCTGGAGGCGGGAAGTCCAAGATCAGGGAGGCAGCATACTTAGGTTCTAGTGAGAGCACCCTTCTGAATTAGACGACTGACTTCTCATTGTATCCCCACATGGCTGAAAGCAGAACAGAGGAAGCAAGGTTTCTCATGACTCTTATAAAGGCACTGATCCCACTCATGAGCACTCCACCTTTATGACCTTACGAAATCCACGTGAGAGATAATGGTGATTTGTATGATGGCGGCAGCAGTGGATGGGGGCAATAAGTTGTAGGATTCTGGATAAATTTTGAAGACAGACATGACAGTTTTTCTGATGGGTTGGATGTGGCATGTTGGAGGGAAAAAAAAGAAGTCAAGAACAACACAGAAGAAGGGGCCAAGTATTTCTCTCATGAGCAAATAAAAATATTAGAGTTTTCAGTTCCTTAAGGGAAGAGATTATGGGAACACCAGTCTTGGATGGTGTTGGTGGGGAGAAAGGAGCTTGGTTGTTAACATGTTAAGTTAGACATGCCTACGCGGAACCTAAGTGAAAGATGTCTGCGTGTAGTTTTCCAAGAGTCTAAATATAAACCTGTAGATATAAATTCAAAGGTCTTGGTCTAAAAATAGTACTTCAAGCCATGAGATTAAATGATATTACCTAGAGCAGCCACTCCGGAGAACAGTGTGGAGGTTCCTCAAAAAGTTAAAAATAGATCCATCCTATGACCCAGCAACCGCACTACTAGATATTTATCCAAAGGTCACAAAAATAGTGATTTGAAAGGACACATGCACCCCAATGTTTATAGCAGCAATGTCCACAATAGCCAAAATACAGAAAGAACTCAGATGTCCATCAACAGATGAATGGATAAAGAAGATTTGGTGTGTATCTATATAAAGAAGATGGATGTGGTGGTGGATATATAAAGAAGATGTTATATATATATATATTCCAATATATTGGCATATTACCCAGCTATCAAAAAGAATGAACTCTTGCCATTTATCATGATGTGGATGGAGCTAGAGGTCACTATGCTAAGCAAAATAAGTCAGTTAGAGAAAGACAAATACCATATGATTTCATTCATATGTGGAATTTAAGAAACAAATCAGAAGAATGTAGAGGAAGGGAAGGAAAAATAAAATAAGATTAAAACAGAGAGGGAAGCAAACCATAA
>NW_026745191.1:0-2677 GCF_022355385.1 Mustela nigripes
AATATATATATTTTATATACATAAATATATAAATATATATATATATATTTTCTTTCTCTTGTCATATACTTTTATCAGTCTTTTTGTTTGTCTGTTTTTGTTTGTATACTTCATAAATCTTACCTTGGGGCCCATTTGTTTGTATACTTCATAAATCTTCTCCTTTATGTTCCCTTTTTTTCCTGTCTCTCTCTCTTTTTTCTTTTTCGTTTCTTTTTTCTTTCATTTGGGTTGGGACTCCTGATTGCTCAGAAGCATTCCAGAGTGCACCTTGACTGTACCACGATTGATACATCCAGCTACATCCATTCAGCCATCTCTCACCAAACTTACTAGGAGGAGGAATGCCCAACCGAAGAAAAACACAAAGGATGGGTCTTTGCAACAGAGCTAATGTCTACCAACATAGACAATATGTCGGAAAGGGAATTCAGACTAACAATTATCCAGGCAATAGCTAGGTTGGAGAAAGCCATGGATGACCAAATGGAAGTGATTAGAGCAGAACTGAAAGCCACCAGGGATGATGTTCACAATGCTCTCAATGAGTTCCAATCTAATCTAAATTCCCTAAAAGTGAGGGTAACTGAGACAGAAGATAGAATTAGTGATCTGGAAGACAAACAGAGAGAAAGGATCAGGAGGAAGCCTGGAACAAACAGCTCAGAAGCCACGAAAACAGAATGAGGGAAATAAATGATGCTATGAAACGTTCCAACATCAGAATTATTGGAATCCCTGAAGGGGAGGAGAAAGAAAAAAGCCTAGAAGATATAGTGGAACGAGTTCTTCATGAAAATTTTCCCAATCTCATGAATGGAACCAGCGTTCATGTACTAGAGGCAGAATGGTTCCCCCCAAGATTATAGATTCTCGAAAGTCCTCGAGACATTTAATAGTAAGAATGAAGAATTATAATTGTAGATAGGCCCTCTTGAAGGCAGCTAGGACAAAGAAGCTCCTCACGTACAGATGAAAGCCCATCAGAATAACGTCAGACCTGTCCACAGAGACCTGGCAAGACAGAAAGGGCTAGCAAGGTATATTCAGGGCACTAAATGACAAGAACATGCAGCCAAGAATACTTTATACAGCAAGACTGACATTCAAAATGGATGGAGAGATAAAGAGTTTCCAAGACTGGCAAGGCTTAAAAGAGTATGCGACCATCAAGCTGACACTGCAGGAAATATTAAGAGGGGTTCTATAAAAGAGGAAAAATCCTAAGAATATCACTGAACAGAAATATGGAGACAATCTACAGAAAGAAAGACTTCAAAGGTAACACGATGTCAATAAAAACATATCAATAATCACTCTCAATGTGAATAGCCTAAATGCGCCCATAAAATGACACAGGGTTGCAGATTGGATAAAAAGGACCCATCCATATGTTGTCTATAAGAGACCCATTCGGAACCTAACGATACACCCAGACTGAAAGTGAAGGGATGGAGAAGCATCTTTCAGGCCAATGGGGCTCAAAGGAAGGCCAGAGTAGTGATTCTCATATCAGATAAATTAGATTTTAAACTAAAGACTGTAGTCAGAGATACAGATGGACACTACATAATTCTTAAAGGGACTATCCACCAAGATGATCTAACAATTGTAAATATCTACAGCCCCAATATGGAGGCAGTCAATTATGTAAGAAAACTATTGATCAAGATGAAGAGTCATATTGATATGAATACATTAATAGGAGATTTTAACATGCCTCTCTCAGCAATAGACAGATAATTGAAGCAGAAAATCAATAAAGAAACAAGAGCATTGAATGACACAGATGGACCTCATAGCTATATACAGAACATTCCACCCTAAAACAACAGAATACTCATTCTTCTCAAGTGCACATGGAACCTTCTCAAGAATAGAACACATACTGAGTCACAAATCAGGACTCAACGAATACCAAAAGACTGAGATTATTCCCTGCATATTCTCAGATCACAATGCTTTCAATCTGGAGCTCAATCATAAGGAAAAGTTTGAAAGGAACTCCAACACCTGGAAGCTAAAGACCATCTTGCTTAAGAATGCTTGGATCAACCAGGAGATCAAATAACTGAAACAATTCATGAAAAACAATGAGAATGAAGACACTTTGGTCCAAAACCTATGGGATACAATAAAGGTGGTCCTAAGGTGGAAATACATGGCCACCCAAGCCTCCCTAAAAAAAAAAAAAGAAAGAAAGAAAGATAAAAAGAAAATACACCAGCTATCTCTATACCTTAAAGAACTAGAGAATCAACAACAAATTAAACCAACTCCACACACAAGGAGGGAAATAATCAAGATTGGAGCTGAGATCAATGAGATAGAACCTAGAGGTACAGTAGAATGTATCAATGAAACTAGAAGCCAGTTTTTTTTTATTGAGATAAGATCGATAAACCACTGGCCAAACTAATCCAAAAGAAAAGAGAGAGAGCTCAAATTAATAAAATTATGAATGAAAAGGGAGAGATCACAACTAACACTAAGAAAATAGAAACAATCATCAGAAGTTATTATCAACAGTTATATGCCAATAAGCTAAGCAACCTAGATGAAATGGATGCATTCCCGGAAAACTATAAACTCCCAAAATTGAACCAGGAAGAAATTGACAACCTGGATAGACCGATATCTAGTAACAAGATTGAAGCAGTGATCAAAAACCTCCCAA